>NC_057391.1:26435166-26735166 GCF_019320065.1 Cervus canadensis
GTTTAGGGGGTCGCAAAGAGTCAGACACGACTGAGTGACTGAACTGAACTGAACCGTCTCCTAAATAAGTCTTGCTCAAAGATCATGGAATGCTCCTCTTTAAATCCCTCCCTTCCTTCCTTCAACTCCATATTCTCCTAGTTCTCCTCCCTTTTGATGGATCCTTCCCATGTTCCCTTTCTCCTGCCACCCCCAAATATAGGGATCACTCAAGAATGGGCCTTTGTCATTTTCCCTCAGCAATCTCACCCATTCTTCAGGCTTCCAGCTTTATTCTGAGAGTCATTAGGCCATCTGTACCTACAGTGGGGCTAGTGATAAAAAACCTGCTTGCCAATGTAGGAGGCATAAGAGATGAGGGTTTGATCCCTGGGTTGGGAAGATCCCGTGGAGAAGGGCATAGCAACCCACTCTAGTGTCCTTGCCTGGAGAATCCCATGGACAGCAGAGCCTGGTGGGCTACAGTCCATAGGGTTGCAAAGAGTCAGTCATGATTGAAGCAACTTAGCACACACATACTCTCACACACCTCCAACCTGATGGCATTCTATAGTTCCAAATCTCCACCTGTTGATCCATGGACTTCTCAATACCCCAAACCAATATGTTCTGTTGTATCAAAAGGCTTCCTTTTCCATGTATTCATCTTTTTATTGTGTTTCCTCTATTTGTCAATGAGTATCCAACCCCTCTGCAGGCCAGGCTCAAACACCATCACCTCCTATCTGAGTCTTCTCTCCCTCCTCTTCTGCAACATATGGACCAGAGGAAGCAGACACTGGAGCTCTAGAGTTCAGGACAAGGCCATAACAATACCCAAAGCAGTCTTCCTCTGGTCTTTTACAGGAGGCACAGCCCTGACCTCATCATTTTCCTGATGAAAATCCACAATGACTCTCTACACTGTCCACAAAACAAACATAAATTTCTAAACCAGTATATGAGGACCTCCACTTTCCAACTTCTTCCCTACAGGTGTCTTTGCCATCTCTACCTCCATGCCCTTACTCATGCCATCTCTAATTCTGAAGTTGCCATGATTTGCTCTGTTTTCCTGTGATCACAGATTTGCTGGCCTCCCAAGCTCAGCTTAAACACCATATTCTTTATGAAGTCCAGGTCACTATGCCTCTCTTGCCAAACTTCCATAGCAAATATTACCATCCTCTTGCATAATGATTATTCATAATATGCCATATACCCAGTTATGTATTTGGAAATGGCTCACATTTGCTGCTCTCTGGCTGTGTGACAGGCACTGTGTTTTATGCACAATAACCCATTTAAACTTCATGTCAATGCTATGATGTACGTACTATTGTAATCTCCACGTGACAGATGAGAAGTCCCTGTGCAGAGCAGTTAAGTAACTTGCCTAAGGTCTCCTGGTGGCAAGGGGTGAAGCCTGGTATCCAGTCTGGATAGACTGTATGCATGTTCTTTTTCCCAGCTTCTCTCAGTTGGCCATTTACCCCTTGAAGGCAGAGTCCCCATCTGGTTCACCTTTACACCTGTTGGGATATTCACAAGCATGGTGCCTTATCATGCATCCAATTATAACTTATTAAGTGGGAGTGTTTCCACCTTCCAACCCCAGTTAATTACAAACTCTGAGAGCAGAAAACAGCTTCCCCATCCAAGCTAGGAAGGTAATGTGCTTGGTAAAATCATGTTGGCTGATTGGAATATGAAATCTGATTAAAAGAAGAGATTACTCTCATGGAACAATAGTTTTTGTAGAAGGGGTGACTGCTTCACTGATGAGTCAGAACTGAGTAAACTCATAAAAAGAAAATAGATATTGACATAAAGAAGGAATGGGGAAAAAGCCATAATGAGGCTTTGGAGTCCATTTCAAAATTTCTTAGTTTCTGTTGCTTAATTTTTATTGCTGATAATAATAACCATTCATTCTATACAAGACACTCTGCTGAAATCTAACCTCCCCTCCTAGATTATGTAACACTCATAACAACACAACCATTCTAAGAATAAGGAAACCAAAGCTCTAAGGAATTAGCTAATTTTAATGAATATACATTTAATGAACAGTCACTATGTGTCACCATGTTCCAGGACCTCAGTTTAGCCCTTACAACTTCCCCATAAAGTTGGTACTAATATTCTCTCTATTCATAGATAAAGAGGCTGAAGCATAGAGAGCTTAATTAACTTGCCTAGCACCACACCACATGTAAGTAACAGATTTCAACCTTGAACCTGGGATTACATGCATCAGGAGCCTGTCCTCCTGATCATGATGCCAAAACAGCTCTTGACTCCAAGAGACTGACCTTAGCAATAGATTTGAAATACGTCTTCCTGATTCTAAGGCCCACAGTGATGGTGTTGATAAAAATAGATATATCCTGGCCCTCTCACATGGTGATCCAACTTCAAAAAGTAACCAAATCAGAGAGCATGATGCCAGAGAGAACAGTCAGAGAACTTAACATCAAATAAAAATCAAATCTCCCAGTGTCCCATGACTATAACAATGGAAGGAGTGAACATCATCCCTAAACTTGTAGCAGTGGGGGGAAATGACTAAAATCCAAGGTATATCATATATCAGCAACCCCCCAAGCCATGTGGTTCACAAGTGCTGGCTATTCCTGTCATAGCTCCAGCCTGGGTGGTGCTGAGTGATTGTCCCTGAACAAGAATATACAGCCTTTGGCTCTCTTGGCTGAGACGTCATATTATCACAGGTTGCCTCTGACAAAGTTCTTCCCATACCCCGCTAGAAAATCCCGAACTTGAAAATGAATGGAGCTTGCCTATTCTATTCCTACTGCTTCTTTCTTACACCCCGACTCCCAGCATCAGGGCCAGAGAAGGTCTGTGTTTGCCATCTCGGAGTTGATGGACGGGGGCACCCTGGTTCCGTCTCTTCTCTCTGGGTCATTTGCAGAGGACTCTTTGGGACAAAATGAAATGGCTGAGAGCCCTATTTAAGGTCGATCGTTAGGCAGTTGATGACAGCCCTATAGTTAGCCGTGCACATCACTGGTACTGAGAAGCTCGTGAGCGGGTGCATGTGGGACAGGGTGCAGTCCAGCAGATTTCATTGTCCACATTTAAGCACAGACAGGACTGCAGAGGACAATCCACAAGCATTTATTGCTTTAAAAAGGAATATGTGGCCTCGCCACTCTTCTTGAACAGCAGCACTATTTTGGGAACTGATACAGTTAGAGCTACCTGCTAAATATATATACAGACACGGGTGAGAGAGCTTATTCCAAGGCTTTACCCCGAAGCATCTCTTAAATGAAAAATAAGTGGGTTATTGGGATGATAGGACCATCTACAGACTGTTTCATAAGGATTAACAGCACTGGTGGTCTACTGTGTCCTAGGTATCAATCATTTTAACTATTTGCTTCCTGAGATTCTAAGCTCCTCAGGGGCAGGAACCTCTCATTTCCCTGTGAATCCTCAGTGTCTGGCACTGAATAGAAAAGCACAGATATTTGTGAATTTAATGAATTCACAATTGAAAACTAGTAATATTAACAACATGCTTATATATAAAAATTGCATCATGAAGATATTTCTGCATTTCCTTACTTGTAGAGTCTAGAATGCCAACATGGAAACAGTTGGAATGTTATATAAGGCTCTGTAATGTCCGGTTCACTTCTATTATTATTATTATTATTTTTTTTATTTTATTTTTTTTTTTGGTCATACATTGATATGAATCAGCCATAGATTTACACGTATTCCCCATCCCGATCCCCCCTCCCACCTCCCTCTCCACCCGATTCCTCTGCACCAGGCCCGAGCACTTGTCTCACGCATTCCACCTGGGCTGGTGATCTGTTCACTTCTATAATGGCTTAATGAGACCTACAAATATTCTTAATCCCATTTTAAAAATTATTAAGCTACTATCTCTGGTTCCTTACTACTCATTGCTTGTTGCACAATGCAATAAAATGGAAATGCCAGGATCCAAGAGACAAAATTGATAGAGTTGATAACTCCTTCCTTTGTAAAATACAGTCATCATTTGGCTCATAGGGTAGACTTTCTCTTGCATGTTGCTCCTATTCAACAGCATCTCCTTCTCACGTTCCTTGGCTGGCCACGCCTCATCTTCTCCTCTGTAATGCTGCAGCTGTGCCCCCACAATTCTTCTTCAGAGTTCTTTTCCTTACCTGAACTCTCCTCCCTGGTGATATCATTTGGTTTCATGGCTTTAAAAATCATGTGTAGTCATTAATATTGTTATTGTTTAGTCACTAAGTTGTGTCCAAACACTTTGCAACCCCATGTATGCATGTATGTAACCTGCCAGGCTCCTCTGTCCATGGGATTTTCCAGGCAAGAAATACTAGAGTGGGTTGCCATTTCCTTCTGCAGGGGATCTTCCTGACACAGGGATCAAACCCCTGTCTATTGCATTGGCAGGCGGGTTCTTTATCACTGAAGCTGCCAAGGAAGCTCCAGTCATTAATACTAATGACTCTCAGATCTGTATAACCTGCTTAAACTTCTTTTATCTCCAATTGCTTAACAGGTTCAACTCATAATCATGTCCCTTGTATGTTCTTCCTATGGTCTATCTCAGGACATGGCAACTCCATTCTTCAGGTACTCAGGCAAAAGAAAAATCTTGAATTAATTCCTCTTTTTTTTCCTCACCTCACTTCCACACCAGCAACAAATCCTACCAATTCTATCTTCAAAATGTATCTGACTGGACCAGCTTGCATCCTCCTCACCACACCACCTGGTCATGCCATCACCTCTTGACATGATTACTGCAAGCACCTCTGAACTTATTTCCCACTCATATCTCTTCCCTACACACTAGCTACAGGAAGGTTTTTTACTGAGATCCTATCTCCCCACTACCCAAAACTCTTCAGTGGCTTTCTGTCTTAATCAGAAAAATGGTAGGATTCTTACTGTGGTCCTAAGAACAGGCCCACTTGCCTGTGGATCTCTCTTCTTTTGCTTGCTTAGTCTCAGCTGCACTGGCCTGGTTCTAGGAGCTTAGATTTTTGAAGCCTGCTCCGCCCTTCCGCCCTTTGCCCTGGCTCTTTCTTTGCCAAGGATGCTCTTCTCCAGTTCCCCGCAGGGCTCATTCCCTCACTTCCCTTAGGTGTCTGCTCAATGTCAGTTTATCAGAGAGGTTCTCCCAATATAAAATTACAGCCCCATTCCCACTCCACACTTTCCACCTTGCTTCATCTGCCTTCCTTCCCCACTAGCACTTACCACCTAAGAACATGTCCTTGTTTGTTTCTTATCTATCCCCTCCTCATTAGACTGTAACCTCCATGGATACTGTTTTGGCACGACTGTATCTCCAGTGTGCAAAACAGTGCCTGGTACAAGGTACATGCGTGTGTGCTCAGCCGCTCGGTCTTGTCTGACTCTTTGTGACCCCACAGACTGTAGCCTGTCAGGCTCCTCCGTCCATGGGATTATCCAGGCAGGAATACTGGAGTGGGTTGCCATTTCCTTCTCCAGGGGATCTTCCCAACCCAGGGATTAAACCTGCATCTCCTGAGTCTTCTGTGTTGGCTGGTGGGTTCTTTACCACTCAGCCATCTGGGAAGCCCCATAAGGTAGGTGCTCAGCCCCAAGAAAAAGACTAGTAGTTTATTCCTTTACAGGAATTGTCCAAACATTCCTCAGACTTGGCTGGGATTAAGGGTTTATGTTAAGGGCCGACAAACAAAAGAAGCAAGCCACAGCCTGCAGGCAGGGACCTGGAAAGAGTGTCCTGTTTTCTCTTGACAACTTTTCCCACTGCCAAGAAGACTGAATTTGAAGTCTGATGAGACAGTCAATGCAGCCTCCCCCACGGCTTGGGCCTTTTGGAACTTGCAGAGAAGAAGGCAAAGGGGGAAAGCCTTCCCTGAGTTGATTAGGGAGATCTACAGGCACTAGGGAAATGGCAACCCACTCCAGTGTTCTTGCCTGGAGAATCCAGGGACGGGGAAGCCTGAGGGCTGCCGTTTATGGGGTCGCACAGAGTCGGACACGACTGAAGCGACTTGGCAGCAGCAGCAGTAGGCACTAGGGTTCCCATATGCAATTCACTCCCTCTCAGTTAGATTAGGCTGCTAGCCGACATGGAAGAATGCAGTGACCTGTGACATCTTCTCCAAGAAATAATGGTCAATTTATTTAAATTTCCGATCCTCACAGGGTAGAAAAATAATGATCGAGTTGGTACCAAGCAATTTCAGGCCCCACAGGAAGGTTTGCTTTTTTCCCAGTAAAATTGTACATAACTTTTTTGCACTACATTGCTTTTTTCCCAATAAAATTGTACATACACAATTTCCAATAAAATTGTACATATCTTTGGGGGAAATATTTTGAATATTCTCCCCCAAGCCAAGTGAGTGACCACACCCAGGAGCATACACATACCCCTTTGGTTTCTTTCTTCTTCAGACACATCAGCCGGGGTGAAGAGTGAGTAGAAAAAGCTAGAATACTAAAGCAATCATGATGTTTGATGTATAAGAGGGAGCAAGGGTTGATAATAGTTATAACAGGGAAAGGTAGGTCTCTGGATCTAACATTGCTCTGAACCTAATTTGAAAAAGGTGGGAATGTAAATTGGTGCAGCCACCATGGAGAACAGTGGGAAGGTTCCTTAAAAAACTAAAAATGGAATTATCATATGACTCTGCAATCCCACTCCTGAGCATATATCCAGAGAAAACCATAATTGGAAACTATACGTGCACCCCTATGTTCACTAGAGCACTATTTACAATAGCCAAGAGATGGAAGCAACTTAAATGTCCACCGACAGAGGAATGGATATAGAAGGTACGGTATGTGTATACATATACAGATATAGATATTGGTGGGTGTGTGTGTGTGTGTGTATATATATATATATATATATATATACACAGAATGGAATATTAGCAATAAAAAGAATGAAATCATGCCATTTGCAGCAACATGGATAGACCTAGAAATTATCATATTAAGTGAAGTCAGACAGAAAAGATAAATATCATATGATACCACTTATATGTGGAATCCCCTCTCCAAATGATACAAATGAACTTATTTACAAAACAGAAACAGACTCACAAACTTAGAAAACAAACTTACAGTTACCAAAGGGGAAAGAGGGGAAGGGATAAATTAGGAGACGGGGATGAACATACACACACTACTATATATAAAACAGATAATCAATAAGGACCTACTGTACAGCACTCAGTATCCTGTAATAACCTATCATGAAAAACAACCTGAAAAAGAATAGACACATTTGTACAGGTGGAGCTAAATCACTTTGCCGTACACCTGAAACCAACACAATATTGTAAATCAATTATACGACAATATAAAATAAAAAGTTTTTAAGCTTTAAAAAAATAACTAGGGAGTTTGAACAGCACACTTTTCAATTTCCCGTGTTTGCATTATAACTGCTGATGCGTTTGCCAGCCACCTTCATCTTGAGAAACCATGAACCTTGAAACCCTAGAAAGAGACAAAGAGTATCCAATTCTGACTCTACCAACAATACCACTGGGAGACCCTGATGAAATGTACAATGATACCTACATTTTTACAATAGATCTAATCTTTAAGTCAGTTTCCTTTACTTTTTGCACTGATTCTGGGATCTTTGGTTTCTGACCTGAGGTAATACACCTCCCTGGGCTATGTAATTCACCTGTGGCAGTTCACCCATTCTAAATCAGATCTTCTAACAATCCCTATGCTTGGGGGAGTGGGCCACAGTACCATCTGCTTCCGTTTCTTAGACATAACCTAAGGATTAAGTTTCTCTCTATTGGCATAAGGTAGTGCTCAGATGGTGAACTCTCTGGAATTTTCCCCTTTAAGATTTGTAGAAAAAGCAAACTAAACTAAAATACCCAACATGTAGCATGTACTCTGTGTGCATACCAACTTACTTACAAGAGGTTGCATCTGAAAGCAAGAACAAAGCATCTAGAAATTTCCATACACAATCTAATAGCTAGGGAACATTGTTCCTTTCTCAAAAAAGATGCTTGATGAAGTTAGCAGACTATAATCAAATTTATGGACTGACATTGAGAAGGAAAGTCTTTGAAAATAGGTCACTTAAAGGCAAAAGAAGTGTTTTCATCATTTAATGGTGCGTAAAACCCTATCAACTGTCCGGGGCTAGTTTCTTTAAAAAATATATCCATTTCGTCCAGTTTCATTCAGTCATGCAAGAAATACTTGTGTGCCTACTGCTGCGCCAGATTCTGTTTCATGGCCTGGGATGAAGTGGTATATACAAAGGCGAGGCATCTGCCCTCCTGGAGCCCCCAATCCGAGTGGATGACAATCTATTCATACAGATCGGCTCAAATAGGCTGTAGGTGGCAGTGGTTTGCAGAGACGATGATACAATTCAGAACCAGAATAATCTGAGTAAGACAGAAGAACACAGGAATGTTTGAGATACTTCTCTCTCCTCCCTGACATCCTCTCTGTCCTGACTGAGCTCCTGTATGTGTTTCTACCAGAGAACTGACTCCTCCATATTGTAAATCTTGGATTTCTTGTTAAAATCCCCCTTAACAGATCTTTTTCTGCTTGGCAGGCAAGGATAATATCCTGCTCATCTCCATCTTGTTTGTATGGTATTCCCTGGTGGCTTAGATGGTAAAGAATCTGTCTGCAATGTGGGGGACCTGGGTTCGATCCTTGGGTTGGGAAGATCCCCTGGAGAAGGGTATGGCTACCCACTCCAGTGTTCATGCCTGGAGAATTTCATAGACAGAGGAGCCTGTTGAGCTACAGTTCATGGGGTCGTAAGGAGTCAGACACGACTGAGCAGCTTACACTTTCACATTCCACATTAATAACCATATGGCCAACATGCCATAGACGCTTGTTAAATGAAAATCATGAAGGTGGGGAGAAAGGGTGGATCAGAAAGGTGGGTCAGAGCTGAGTAAACAGCTGTGGACCAAGAACACCAAAACCAGACATTGTTCCCGATCATAAGATGCACCTCATGAAAAAGCAGGGGACTCATGAGAACCCAGATAAGCCTGTTTCTATTAACAGGGATCCACCTGGACACAGCTCCTGCAGCAGAACTCAGTGGTTCATTCTCAGAGTCTAATCTGGGGTTAAAAGGTGACTACTATGTGCAAAAACTTCTCATGCTTGATGCTTTCAATTCAGTGAGGATCTTGCCATCACCCATCAGTGAATACACAGCACTAAGGAAAGATATGTGCTAGTAGGCAAATTAAATACAAGGAGAACCCACCAGGGGCAGGTTTAAAAACTTCATATTTTATACCATTTCAAGAACCTCACTGCCTTAGTCATCAGTATGCACATCGTACAGGCAGAGCCACTTGGGCATAGGCTTAGAAGTGGTAAGTAATGGCCTAGAGTCAGACGTTATTGCTTTTGTTCATCCATTATTCATTAATTTATGAAGTATTCATTAATGCCTATTATACACCATGCACTACTAGGTCCTGAGAAGACAAAAATGCATCCAAGTTAGCGAGTAGGGATTTAAATCTTGTTCAGTGTGATTCCAAACCCACATCCTTCCTTCTGTACCAAGGCCTCTTGGTGAAGAAAGCATTTCAGTAATTTAATAACTGACACCACTCCCACCATGTCATGCTGTTGTTCAATTTCTCACCTTACTAGGGCTGGTGGTGGTATAGCTAGAAGAATTTAATTCAAGGGGTAGTTTCCTCTTTCCTAAATAAGATATAAACACCCAATTGTTTCTTTATCTTAGTCAAGTGCAAATAGAACTTCAAGCCCCAGGGTCATTCTTTTTGCCTACAACCCATCCCTGCCATTCACTACCATACTGTTGATCAGTCGCCAAGTTGTGTCAGACCCTTTGCGACCCCCATGAACTGCAGCATGCCAGGCTTTCCTGCCTTTCACTCCCAGAGTTTGCTCAAATTCATGTCCATTGAGTTGGCTATGCCATCCAACCATCTCAATCTCTGTCGTCCCCTTCTCCTCCTGCCCTCAAGCTTTCCCAGAATCAGGGTCTTTTCCAATGAGTTGGCTCTTCGCATCAAATGGCCAAAGTTCTGGAGCTTTAGCACCAGTCCTTCCAATGAGTATTCAGGGTTGATCTCTTAAGATTGACTGGTTTGATCTCCTTGCTGTCCAAGGGACTCTCAAGGGTCTTCTCCAGTGCCATAGTTTGAAAGCATCAATTCTTTGGTGGTTCACCTTCTTTATGGTCCAGCTCTCACATCTGTACATGACTACTGGAAAAACGATAGCCTTGAGTATATGGATCTTTGTCAGCAAAGTGATGTCTTTGCTTTTTAACACACTGTCTAGTTTTGTCATAGCTTTCCTGCCAAGAAGCTACTGTCTTCTAATTTCATGGCTGCAGTAACCATTCTCAGTGATCTTAGAGCCCGAGAAGAGGAAATCTGTCACCTCTTCCTTCTATCCCCCTTCTACCTACCATGAAGTGATTGGACCAGAAGCCAGAATCTTAGTTTTCTGAATGTTGAGTTTTAAGCTGGTCTTTTCACTCTCCTCGTTCATCCTCATCAAGAGGCTCTTTAGTTCCTCTTAACTTTCTGCCATTAAAGTGGTATTATATGCATATCTGAGGCTGTTATTTCTCCCAGCAATCTTGATTCCAGCTTGTAACTCATCCAGCCCAGCATTTTGCATGATGTGCTCTGCGTATAAGTTAAATATGGTGACAATAAAAGGTGTTGCCGTACTCCTTTCTCAATTTTGAGCCAGTCAGCTTTTCCACACAAGGTTCTAACTGTTGCTTCTTGACCTACATACAGCTTTCTCAGGAGACAGGTAAGGTGGTCTGCTATTCCCATCTCTAAGAGTTTTCCACAGTTTGTTATGATCCACATAGTCAAGGGTTTTAGTGTAGTCGATGAAACAGAGGTAGATGATTTTCTGGAATTCTCTTGCTTTCTCTATGATCCAGCGAATGTTGGCAATTTGATCTCTGGTTTCTTTGTCTTTTCTAAACCCAGCTTATATATCTGGCAGTTCATGTACTGCTGAAGCCTAGCAGGCATAATTTTGAGCATAACCTTACCAGCATGGGAGATGAATGCAACTGTTAGTAGGTTGAGAATTCTTTAGTACTGTCCTTCTTGGGAACTGGGATGAAGACTGACCTTTTCCAGTCCTGTGGCCACTGCTCGGTTTTCCAAATTCATATATTGATATATTGAGTGCAGCACTTTAACAGCATCATCTTTTAGGATTTTAAATAGCTCTGCTGGAATTCCATCAGCACCACTAGCTTTATTGGCAGCAGTGCTTTCTAAGACCCACTTGATTTCACACTTCAGAATGTCTGGCTCTGGGTGAGTGACCACATCATTGTGATTATCTGGGTCATTAAGATGTTTTTTGCATAGTTCCTCTGTGTATGCTTGCCATCTCTTCTTGATCTTTTCTGTTTCTATTAGGTCTTTACCATTTCTGTCTTTTATTGTACCCATCTTTGGATGAAATATTCCTTTGATAGTTCCAATTTTCTTGGGGAGATCTCTAGTCTTTCCCCTTCTGCTGTTTACCTCTATTTCTTTACATTGTCCACTGAAGAAGGCCTTCTTGCTTCTCCTTGCTAAAACTTTGCATTTAGTTGAGTGTAACTTTCCCTTTCTCCCTTGCTTTTCGCTCCTCTTCTTTCCTCAGCTATTTGTAAAGCCTACTCAGACAACCACTTTGCCTTCTTGCATTTATTTTTCCTTGGGATGGTTTTGCTTGCTGCCTCCTGTACAACATTATGAACCTCTGTCCATGGTTCTTCAGGCACTCTGTTTACTAGATCACTACCACACTGCCATCCGTAAATCCTGCCTGAACCTAAGAATTTTTTTTTTTTTTAAATTTCAGAGTGTACTACATTCTATGAATAGGCTTAGAAAATGCAAGTGACCTCAGAATTAGCAAAAGTCCTCAGAATTCTTGGCCAAACCCAAATCTAATGAAAACCCAATAAAATTAAAAGCATATGAAATTGGGTTATTTGATTGCTTGATTCTTTTTGTTATACAGAATTTACTCCATATCTCAGGTGAAAAATAATGCCATATTGCCTTTTTTTCTAAACATAGTAACGTCTGGCTCCGAGTCTTGACTTGCAATGATTTCAAACTCAGTCATGTTCAGGGAAACTTTCCCTTCCCCAGAGCTATATAACAATCTCAGGAGATTTATACAGTCCATAAAATTTGGAGCAAAGCAGCTAGTCCTTGGTCCATCAAATTGCTGTCAAGATACCCATTTTCCAAGCCTGTGTGGTCCATTTGCTGGCAGGGATCCAGTAGTTCTTTGCCCTTCTTAGACATAGAGACTGTGGTCCTCAAGTCTTGGTGCTTCAGGATCAGCATCTTGAGCCCCATCACCCTACCATCTCCTGGGTAGTACATGGGCAGGGCTGCAGATCTTTGCTACCTATGAAGCCCCTGCCAAGTTCTTTCCTCCAGCCTCCAAAAGCAAGGCTTTGCCAGGTCTGGCAACTTTGCCTCACCCTGTCCAAGCCTCAGGACCCATCCCCTACTGCTGCTGCTGCTGCTAAGTCACATCAGTCGTGTCTGACTCTGTGAGACCCCACAGACAGCAGTCCACCAGGCTCCGCCGTCCCTGGGATTCTCCAGGCAAGAACACTGGAGTGGGTTGCCATTGCCTTCTCCCATCCCCTACTAGGACCACTCCAATTTTCACCTCTGAGAGACTCTGGAAAATAAAAGTCCTCAGGACCAAAGTCAGTCCCAGATATCCAGGACTCAAAGCCTAGCCTGTCTGCATGAGAATGAAAAGAAGTAACTCATTTTTATTCTATATTATTTTTTCCCCAATTTCTCTCGTTTCGATGAGTCAACAGGAAATAACCAAACCTGTCTCTGCTGCAAAGCAGTGACCATGGAGACATGAGAATCACCTGGAGCACTTTTAAAAGATGCTGACACCAGGGCCCCATCATGAGCCAAATAATGGCAATCTCTGGGGAGGGACACTGGGTGCGGGTCTCACCAGGTGACCATGCACAGTGAGAATGGAGAACTCCTTTCCAGACTCAGGTCAGAAGTGACAACTGGGGAAGTCAGAGAAGACTGGCAGATACCATGATACAGATATGGAATCTCAGGGGAAAATGAGTGAGTTCTGGATGCAATACAAGGAAAATCCTGGAGGAAAGCAAGTATCCTCATTTCCTTTTAATCAAGGATACAAAAGCTAGGCCACAGTTGACCTGAGGCCCTCCAGTCATCTGTCATGGTGCAGGCCCCTCATCAGGTTCAGTTCAGTTCAGTTGCTCAGTCATGTCCGACTCTTTGCGACCCCATGGACTGCTGCATGCCAGGCTTCCCTGTCCGTCACCAACATCCGAAGCTTGCTCAAACCCATGTCCATCAAGTCAGTGATGCCATTCAACCATCTCACCCTCTGTCACCCTCTTCTCCTCCCGCCTTCAATCTTTCCCAGCATCAGGGTCTTTTCCAATGAGTCAGTTCTTCACATTGGGTGGCCAAAGTACTGGAGTTTCAGTTTCAGCATCAGTCCTTCCAATGAATATTCAGGACTGATTTCCTTTAGGACTGACTGGTTTGATCTCCTTGAAGTCCAAGGGGCTCTCTAGAACATACCTCATCAGGTATGTTCCTCTAGAACACAGTCTGATGCCCTTTTTCTCTTTTTTTTGCTAGGCATTTATAATATTGCCTTATGAGACATCTTTTCCTAAGTACAGGGGATAGGAAGATGATCTGTCAGCTATAAGTGAATCACCAGGAGAAACTAACATCTTGCAGACACCTCCAACACCAGTGACTCATAAAGTAACAATGGGCTGAGAAGTTTAAAACAGAAAGCTAGCCAACCAGTCAGCGACTACTTATTGACTGTTCTCAGTGAACCTGAAATTATCTATGCCATGAAACCTGTGCATCCTTCCTCTTTTTTTCCCAATACACTCCCAAACCCCTCCTGGACAAGTAGGAATGAATTTCTGATAACTTCAGAGAAGAGTAAGTAAAACCATTCTGAATTAATAATGCTCTTTACATTCCGTAAAGAAACTGAAGAGTTTTGTAGCTAGGGACAAACAAGCCTCAAAATGGATAAGGGAAATGTTCAGAGTTGCCCAGTGGCTGATTTGGGAAGAGAGGCAGAATAGCTAAATGATGTCCCAAAGCTAACAGGTATCCATCTGCTTCTTTGTCTTGTAGTTTCTACCTGGATATAGAGAAAGCAATGTTACTCTTCTTTCCTAGAGGTGGGGTATGTTTATGGTTGGGATCACACAATGTTATATAATTTGAGTAACTTAGAAGTAGACGTATTTCAAACAAACTTCTGAAATCACAGCTCATCTATAGGTGGCTATGCATGTGTTGAACATAAGCAGAATTTTAGTCACTGTAATATTTATGGTCCTAGGGATAAGAACCTTTCCTTTAATAATTTTAGATTGTATATCCTTGAGTTGACTTAAGAGTTAAGTAGCACTATACATTGCTTTTATTCATTTTTAAATTTTTTAAAAATTGAAGTATAGGTGATTGGGAAATTAGGAGACTGGAATTAATATATACACATTACCACACATAGAACAGTTAACCAATGAGGACTTCCTGTATAGCAAAGGGAGCTCTACTCAATATTTTGTAATGACCTATATGGGAAAAGATTCAGAAGGGGAATGTGCATATATATGTATACATAACTGTGCTGTCCATCTGAAATTAACATGACATTATAAATCAACTATATGTCAATTAAAAATAACAAATGAATGAATGAATACAAGATATTAGAAGGGATTAAGTATATTTCTGAAGAAAAATGGAAATATAGGTGATTTACAGTATTATAATTATTGTATTAGCTTTCTTCTTTATTAAGCAGATCAATGATACAGAAAGGCCCCTATTTTATCCCACAAGACAAGACAATCTCATGCTCAGTCGTGTCCGACTCTGCAACCTCATGGACTGTAGCCCACCAGGCTCCTCTGCCCATGGGATTATCCCAGCAAGAATACTGGAATGGGTTGTCATTTCCTTCTCCAGGGGATCTTCTCCACCCAGAGACTGAACTTATGTCTCTTGCATCTCTTGCACTGCAGGATTTACCTACTAAGCCATGGTTACAACTACCTGTAGCTCTGATGATTTGACTGACTCCGTCGGTACAGAGCAGACCATACCAGCAACAGCAAAATGCTAAGAAAGTGCTCATGACCTCCCTCTTCCCTGCATGGAAGATCAGGTTCTCTGTGCAAATATCCCTCCAAACCAAGATACAGGGAGTAAAAACCACCTACGCAGAACCATAGCATGTTTGGAGGAGTAGCATCTCAGCAGTCATTGAATCCAAATTTCTTGGGAGCCCATTCACACAAATGAGGGAGAAAAGTCACAGGCGCAGCATCAAAAGAGAAGATAAAAACCCACTGAAAGATGTAATACAAATTTACACACTTCTCTTTCCAAATTAAAAACCTCCTGTTATGTGCTAGCCTGCTCTGTCTACCCACAGCTAGGGCCTGTAAACTAGTTAATTCTCTTGGCATTCTGTGGGATCAATTCTTCAGGTTTTATTAGAGTTATTTAGCCTTGGGAATTCCAAACAGAAAGGAAATTTATTATCCATCTGCAAGTATGGGAAGGATTGATGTATGGAAGATGGTGATCATCTGTTATCCACTGAGGTCAGAATGAGACAGGAAAGCTCTGAAGATATGGAAGAAAAGACTAAAATGAGATATGAGAAAGGTCTTACTGAAAGTGAGGGTTAAACACGATCATAAATTATCAAGATTGGATTACAGTTATTTACAAATAGAATACAGAACTGTCTCCTCTGGCAGTATTTAAAGTATCTTGTGATTGGAAATTCAGTAGGAACACAACTCTGCAGAAATATCCATTAAAAGAAGATTATTTTTGGTCGATTTACCCAATTTTAGCTCTTGATACTTATGCACTAGAGGATGTGAGCTCCATGAAAGCATAAACTGTGCTTAATTCTCCCTCTCTTCTGTTTAACATGGCATTATGTGCAAATAAATAGGCAATAAAGTATTTTTGCTGCTCTTTGTTTAACAAGGTAGACAGTTGTGCCTAATACTTTTGTCTAGAACCAACATCAAGAGACTAGGATTCCTGGGGTCTGTCCCATGTGACAAATGTGCCAATGTGACAAAGCTTCCTCCATTTATTTGATGATGTGTGATATTCTCTCTGCTCCTATGGCCAGCTTCTTTCACTGTAGGTCTCCAGTAACCTCTAGTTTGTTATATCTGTGGGATCTTTTCTGATTGTCTCTTTTTACCTGTCTATGAGGCCAGTTCAGTTCAGTTCAGTCACTCAGTCATGTCCGACTCTTTGCGACCCCATGAATCGGCAGTACTCCAGGCCTCCCTGTCCATCACCAACTCCCGGAGCTTACTCAAACTCATATCCATCGAGTCAGTGATGCCATCCAGCTATCTCATCCTCTGTCGTCCCCTTCTCCTCCTGCCCCCAATCCCTCCCAGCATCAGGGTCTTTTCCAACAAGTCAACTCTTCACATGAGGTGGCCAAAGTATTGGAGTTTCAGCTTCAGCATCAGTCCTTCCAATGAACACCCAGGACTGATCTCCTTGCAGTCCAAGGGACTCCCAAGAGTCTTCAACACCACAGTTCAAAAGCATCAATTCTTCGGTGCTCAGCTTTCTTCACAGTTCAACTCTTACATCCATACATGACCACTGGAAAAACCATAGCCTTAACTAGACAGACCTTTGTTGGCAATGTAATGTCTCTGCTTTTTAATATGCTATCTAGGTTGGTCATAACTTTCCTTCCAAGGAGTAAAGCGTCTTTGAATTTCATGGCTGCAGTCACCATCTGCAGCAATTTTGAAGCCCAAAAAGATAAAGTCTGACACTGTTTTCACTGTTTCCCCATCTATGTCCCATGAAGTGATGGGACCAGATGCCATGATCTTTGTTTTCTGAATGTTGAGCTTTAAGCCAACTTTTTCCCCTCTCCTCTTTCACTTTCATCAAGAGGCTCTTTAGCTCCTCTTCACTTTCTGCCATAAGGGTGGTGTCATCTGCATATCTGAGGTTATTGATATTTCTCCCGGCAATCTTGATTCCAGCTTGTGCTTCTTCCAGCCCAGCGTTTCTCGTGATGTACTCTGCATATAAGTTAAACAAGCAAGGTGACAATATACAGCCTTGATGTACTCCTTTTCCTATTTGGAACCAGTCTGTTGTTCCATGTCCAGTTCTAACTATTGCTCCCTGACCTGCATACAGGTTTCTCAAGAGGCAAGTCAGGTGGTCTGGTATTCCCATCTCTTTCAGAATTTTCCACAGTTTATTGTGATCCACACAGTCAAAGGCTTTGGCATAATCAATAAAGCAGAAATAGATGTTTTTCTGGAACTCTCTTGCTTTTTCGATGATCCAGTGGATATTGGCAATTTGATCTCTGGTTCCTCTGCCTTTTGTAAAACCAGCCTGAGCATCTGAAAGTTCATGTTTACATATTGCTGAAGCCTGGCTTGGAGAATTTTGAGCATTACTTTACTAGCGTGTGAGATGAGTGCAATTGTGCGGTAGTTTGAGCATTCTTTGGCATTGCGTTTCTTTGGGATTGGAATGAAAACTGACCTTTTCCAGTCCTGTGGCCACTGCTGAGTTCTATGAGGCCAGGGGCACTGCAAATCTCTACATTTTTCTTGAAATGTTTTCTCTTTTGGCTTCTATGGCACCATGTGACCCTCCCAGTGCATTCCCATCATCTCACCTCTTATTCAGCCTCACTCCTGCCTAGAGAGGTGGGGGCTCCTCAGGCTTCTGTCTGCTCATGCTATTTACCAAGTGACTCCATTCAAGTCACTGGTTTCAACTCATATCCCCTTCACTTACAACTCCTCAGTCTCTCCTATCTGTGCCCAGGCCCCTATGTTAGCATCAATAAAATGATCATCTCCATTTGGATGTCCCTGATGAACAAGTCAATTCATCCAAAGCCTCTCGTTACCCTTCCTTCCCCAACCTTGCTCCTTCTGCACTTCCTGTATGGGTGTGCAGGGACATGCGTGCATCCGCATGCCCATGGCAGGAAACTGGAAGTCATCCACAGCTTCTCCTTCTCATATATCCAGTTAGAATATACTTTCTTCCTCCTCTCTTCTCCATTCCCACTGCTCCTACCTTGGTTTAGGTCCTGAGGATCACAATAGCTTCCTTACCAAGCCTGGCCTTCTATTTCACTGCCCTCCCCCAAACCTCCATGCTCTTGACAGCAACATCCCCAGAAAGCCTATCTGAGGAGTTCACTCCATTAGTTAAATCTCTCCACTGGTTTCCCTGTAACTTTCAGACGCCCCCTCCTAATCTGGCTCTCCCCTCTTCTCTACAGCTTCAGTCCCCACCCCTGTACCCTCTGTCCCTCCCTCAATGCTAAACTTCAGTCCTCTGGAGCGACTACTGAAGTGCCATGCTCTCCTCTCACCTCTGAGCCTCTGCACACGCTGTTCTTTCAGTCTAGAACACCTATCCCCATGATACTGCCCATCTTCTGAGACTTGGAAGACACATCTTCCAATCTGGAAAGGATCACCATCCTGTTTCTATAGTACTTGCTGCATAATTATTACCTTGTACCCTAATTGCAGTTTTGTCTGCCTCCTTCTGCTGGCTATAAGATCCCTGAAGATGTGGACTATGTCCGATTCTCTGATTCATCTGTATGCTGAGAACAAGACTGTGCACAGAAAAAGTGCCCAGGAAATGCCTCATGAATGAATGATGAGCTTAGTGGCCCAGGGTCTTCAACTCAGCCTGTTATGCAATAGAGTTCATCGTCTAATTTCTAGTTTTTACTTGTTCAGCCAGGCCACTGGACGGGAAAGTCAGTGGAAAGAAAAGGCCAATGTGACATGCAATGGAGCAGCAGGCTGGTTTCAACATTCTTAGGAGCAGGTGCCTCAACTGCCATCTCTTTCCAAATTTTCTAAAAACCTCCTCTGTTATGTGCCAGCCTGCTCTGTCTATCCACAGTCAGGGCCTGTTAACTAGTTAATTCTCTTGGCATTCTGTGAGGTCAATTCTTCAGGTTTTATTAGAGTTATTTAGCCTTGGGAATTCCAAACAGAAAGGAAATTTATTATCCATCTGCAAGTATGGGAAGGATTGATATATGGAAGATGGTGATCATCTGTTATCCACTGAGGTCAGAATGAGACAGGAAAGCTGTCTGGTTACTCTGGTTTAAAAGTGTCCAACAACTGTGTTACTCCTTGTTTCTTAGCCTTCAAGTCTTCTCTTTACTGGAAGCTCATTGATGTCAGGAGCCATGGTTTTCTCTCCTCCATTCTCATTCACAGGACTTTGCCAAGTGAGCCCCCACCTTAGAAAGAACTAAAGGGACAGACCAGCGGGATGTCCTCCAGCCTTACTTGAACTCCCACTATGCCTGTTCAGGTTTTGAGTGGCTGCCAATTTTCAAGGGCGATTTCATCCTCCAAGCCTGACAAGAACCCAGCAACTCCTAGCTCAACACGAGTCCATGTCTACCTATGGAGCCTCGGAAAGAATCCATGGCAAAAGAAAGCCCACGTCTAACATGCTGTGACTCTTCAGCTGAGTTCAAGGGTTGCTCACTGCTGTGCATCTCAGTTCCTTTGTGTGTGTGAGCATCAATTCCATGTTTGCCCTTCTGAAGCCAATACTTCCCTTAAAAACAACATCCTTGGGATTTTCCTGGTGGTCCAGTGGCTAAGACTCCGCACTCCCAAAGCAGCGGGCCTGGGTTTGATCCCTGGTCAGGGAAATAGATCCCACATGCCACAGCTAAGAGTTCATGTGCCACAACTAAAGACCCTGCATGCCACAACTAAGACCTGGTGCAGCCAAGTACAGAAATATTCTATTTTTTAAAATCCCTGTTGCTTTGTCTTTTGATTAAAAAAAAAAAAGTCAAACTGAAATCTGTGTGTTGACTATTGCAGAAACACAAAGATAATGCAATACCTCCTGCTTATTTTCCAAGTATGGATATAACAACTTTGCAGTATAATGGCATCATCATTTGCATACAGATGTATACTCTTAGGGAGGCTAAATTGTCACTCAATACAGTACCATTAAAGCTACAGACTTTTGCATTAAACCTACAGAATTGTCATATGTCCCTCTTTAGATTTCTGCTTTTTCATGGACAAGTAATCGATATACAGGATTTTCTCACCCAGGCAATCATGGAAACAGATGTTCTCGCTATCTACACATGTAATGCCAGACTTTTACGGGGAGATGGCTCTAGAGGAGGAATATATTAAAAATTCCCAAACAGTTAAAGGTAACAACTAACAGAGTTGGAAAAAGCTGGTGGAATTCATTGCATCTGAGCCAGGATGAGAGCAAAATGGATACAAAATGCTGACAAGCCTTCTACATAGTAGTGGTTAAGGTTTATTTGTCCGTGGATCTCGCTTTAAGATGGCACTTAGCCTTCTCAACTTTCTTCCATTTCACTGGACAAACGGATGTTTTAATAAAGGTCTTAGTTTATTTAGAGCTTAGAGATACAACTTGTTGCTTCACTAGATTCCTTTCTGAAGCTCCAAGCTACAATTCCAGCTGCAGCGCCTAAGAAGAAAATCCTAGTTTCAATAGCAGCAAACCTCCCTGGAGTTTTTGAAGAGATGGAAACAGATAAAGTCAGAATGCTGGGGGCCTTGCTGCCTTGGAAATTTTATCTGACAAGTTACACATTCAGAGAGAGAAAACCTCCGCTGGCAGTAACATATTGCTGTAGGTTTTCATGTAATTATGGTTAAAGCATTAAGATGTTTTTCAAGTCTGTCTTGCACATTGATTGATTTTGCTGCTTCAATTTTCATATAAAATCCATTACAGCAGAGTGGTGAAGAGTACCAGGCTCTGAAATCAGACCGACTAGGCTGGGATCTTATCTCTGAATCTAGCCATGTGGCCTTTGGCAAAGTGTATCACTTTCTGGTCTCAATATTTTTCAGTGGTGAAATAATTTCTTCAGGCATCATTTGAGAAGAAATGAGTGAATATAAAACCCTGGAACTGTTCTTGCACATAACAAGCATTCAACAGATAATGGTACTTTGTTACTATTATGACCATATTTAATTTAAGAAGCCTTTAAGAAAAAACAACATTTAATGGCCTATGTCTCCTTATAACAATAGAAAAGACTGGTCTTCAGAGTTACAACCATGTTTTAGAAAGAGAAATTAGGCTGATTTTGATTTTCTGGTTGATTTTATAGCAACTGCAGTGCTACTTTAAACCTAAACAACATAAAATCCCTCACCTGCGGTATCAGTCCTGCTTTTGGATGTTGTCAGTTAAACAATAAACATCCTGTTTCTATTCTGCAATGGACACTCTCGGTATCACCAGCACTGACCAGACAGCAAGTAACCACCTGCTCCAAACCCCATGGCCAAGGTTGCCTCTTCATTCCCAATACAGCTTGGATCCTTCCCATTCTTTGCAACCAGTCATAATTCTGGGAAAGAGACAAAGGAACATACCCTGGACCACAAAGTACTACTCCACTCTCTAGTTCTAGTTGGCTGCTACAGTATGGAGGCGCTTCTCTGTCCTTCAACCAGATTTCCAGTGCCCTAGACAGTCTGATTAAGTTTATGACAGTGGATTTAACAGAAGCAGCACCAAAATGAAATTCCCAAGTTCCCAGGTTGAGTGCTGGTTACTCACTGGTTGCGTGACTCTGGATAAGTCCTCACTTCTATGAGCCTTCTTTACAAAATGAAATTAATAATGCCCAAGTCAGAGACAACTGTAAGAAGTAACATAACCATGCAGGCAGGGCAACAATCGGATCATAACAAATAATAGTGACCAAGATTCTTTTAGTCTTCAGCTTTACTTTTAGTCTCCCATTTTGCCTGGGGCTCTATCACCCTTGCTAGGGAATCCCCAAAAGCTCCTCTCTGGACTTGATCTCTGGCTTCTTGATCTTCTGGGTTCTCTTCCATTCAGTTAAATTCTGGCAGGCCACTGCCATTAATAATCCAGGAGTTAATGGAGCCTCCTTGTCTGCCTCACTAATATGATGGTACAATCCTTCCCAGTATTTGGTTTTTTTTAAACTTGAGCTCCTCTTTCTTGACAGTCCTGACAACTTCTAACAGAGTTACACAGCCAGTGGGCGCTTTTCTTCATCCAGTTTATATCAATCCTAAATATTCAATCCTGAATCAACCCTGAATATTCACTGGAAGGAGCGGTGCTAAAGCTCCAATACTTTGGTCACCTGAGGCGAAGAGTCAACTCACTGGAAAAGACCCTGATGCTGGGAAAGATTGAGGGCAGAAGGAGAAAGGAGTGACAGAGGATGAGATGGTTGGATGGCATCACTGACTCAGTGGACATGAGTTTGAGCCAGCTCTGGAAGATACTGAAGGGCAGGGAAGCCTGGCATGCTACAATCCGCAGGGTCACAAAGAGTTGGACACTGCTTAGTGACTAAACAACAATATACATGAGCTCTTCCAGGCAAATGGGAACTGTTAATATCCTGAAAGGTGCTTAATGGTGAAAGAGAGAGAGAGAAGAGATTAGGATACAGGATTGAACCCACAAATGACTGACAATCTTGCTATCTGCTGGGGAAAGAGGAAGAAGGTGACTGCACTGGTTCTGTGCGGGGCACTTTGTAAACAGTCCTTCATCAACACTGACGATAACCTCATACACATTTCACAGAAAAGCAATAAGGTTCTGAGTACATGTCATTCACCCAAAGCCACACAGTGTAAGAGATGAAATGAGAATCCAGGGGGTTGGGGGAAGGAGAGAAATAGGTGAGGGAGATTAAGAGATACAAACTTCCAGTTGCAAAATAAGTCATGGATATGCAATGTACAGTGTGGAAAATTAAGAAAAAAAGAATTCAGGTCTGCTGGAGGGGATCAGGGGAAAAGTCACCTCATCTTTACATTGCTTCTGCCAACACTGGGTTTCTCTAGCCCCTCAATGAGCCTCTCAGGGCCAAAACACATCTCCTCTCTGCTTCTTTCAGAGATCACGGCAAAGCTGGGAATAGATACTGGAACATGTGAGCTGGAAAGCCACTGAGTACGCCTCCCACCTCAGAGCAGGGTGGTGAGGAGCACCCAGGGTAGGAGATACATTGCTCTGTCCCCTGTGGTTCAGAGCACGTATTCTGGAAGGCTGTTCTTTCCTGGCCCCTACCGGTGCATGCAAACTGGACATGACCAAAATTTGTCGACTGGATGCGAAGATCAGGGAGCTGGGGCTGATACTTTTGCAAAGATAAGGATCCTGCAGACCCTGTAGTCTAAACAAAGGCTATGTATATTGTCCGTAGGCTGACACTGTGTTTAAACACGTGAACAAAAATGGCCAGGGAGTGCTAGAGCTCTGTCTGGTAACAGACAATGTCACTCTGATCCAAAGGGTTTTGCCTCAGCACTCAGGGCTCTGTAAATGGTGGTGCAGAAACATCTGACTTGGGGAGGCCCGAGATGAAGGCAGGAGATATGGCTTTGCAGCGCGCTAAGCTATATAGCACGTGGCTTGGGGCTTGGCAGCACCCAGTCCCTCCCCTTGCCCCTCCCAGCCTGAGAGATCAATTATTGTGTTAGAAATTCCCCATCAGGCTCTTGTTTTTCCAAATCAAGTGTAGCCAACAGACTCAACAGCTAATTAGTTGGCAAGATCATTGTGTGTGTGTGTGTGTGTGTGTACGCACGCGCATAGCAGGGCACTGGAGAATCTCAGATTCTTGTTCATGCCTGTTGGGTGAGGCCACACAGGCGAGTGATACTCGATCATTCTTCCATTAAAGGGGTGTCCCTGTGAAGGTGTCAACAGAACTAGCCCCGTGCTGCTGCCTTATCTCCTCTCAAGGTTTCAGTGCTTCAGTCATAAGAAGGGAGGGAAAAGGGGCTGAGAGAGGAAAGAGAACACCTGGATCTTTTGCTTTCTAATAGGGAAGGATAGGACCGACCCTAAGTAAAAATTCAAAACAGGTTTCCATTGTCTTTGGTGCACTCTCCCACCTCATTTAGACTTTATCCCATTTCCCTGACTGCCCTTTGTCTCCTCCCTTCCAAAATGTCGGTGTAGTCAATGCTTCCCTCTGGCTGAACACCTTCCTTTCATGCCAGCACGGGCTCCTGGTCTTTGGAGCGAAGAGATCCATGTGCCAAAGTTACTGACCTCCTACACACTTTGTCAAAACTTCCAGGCTCACGATGTCATCACAAAAAGCAATCTGATTAAACCTTAGGGAACTGTCGGGGTTTTTCCGAGTTTCATTATGGCATTTGTGTTATTTTTATAGGCAGTATGGGACGACACATGGCACTGTTACATTTTAAAATTTATTACCAGGAACACAAATGTATTTCTGTAACATGCTCAATAGCCTGCCCTCCCACCACGATA
Organism: Cervus canadensis; assembly: GCF_019320065.1. Taxonomy (NCBI): domain Eukaryota; kingdom Metazoa; phylum Chordata; class Mammalia; order Artiodactyla; family Cervidae; genus Cervus; species Cervus canadensis. Next base: position 26,459,616 of record NC_057391.1, read on the forward strand.
TGCCTCAGACAGGCTCTCAGATGGCTTCCCGGGATCCCCCTACTCCTTGAGTGTGGCTAGACCAGGAGACATCCTCCTGATGAAAAGAATGTGGCAAAATGGTGTGATGTCACTTCCAAGACTAGGTTACAAACAGACCGAGGCTTTCCTGTTTCGTGTCCTCTCTTGCTCTCTTTGGTGGATGCCCACAGGCCCACGGCGGGGTCCACGTGGTCAGGAACTGCTATCTCTAGCCAAAAGCCAGCAAGGTGAGTCACCTTGGAAGTACCTCCTCCCTATTAGAACTTTGAGATGACTGTGACCTGTGAGACACCTTGAGACAGAGGACCCAGCTAAGCCACATCCAGTTTCTTGACTCAGAGTAACAGAGATCATAAATGTTTGTTGTCTGAAGCAGCTAAGTTTGGGGGTAACTTGTTACACAGCAGCAGATAACTAATTACTCTGTATCTGACAAGTGTACTCCACTTCCCTTTTGGAATCTGTGGACACCACATTCTCTCCCCACTCTCCAGGCAGTCCTTTCAATCAATAGGAATGGACCACCAAGACAAAGCCATTTATCCTCAGGATCTGACAGTGTGAGAAGAGTCCCATCACCTGTCATCCTCTGTCACCTATGAGGCCCAGAATCCACTTCCCATGGACTCCATTTCCTCAGTCTGTCTTTGATTTTCTTTAGGAGCCCAACTATGCTGAAACAGAATTGATTTTCAGATAAATCTCACCTTTGCTTTAGCAGCTAAAGGCCCCTCATTATTTTGACACCATCTGTGAAAACTGCTGTTCTATGATTGGTATTTTATGTACATTTCGTTATTTCATTAGTGTTCAGTCACCTTCATATCTCAATGTCAAGGTATTTTCTTTGTCCCCTTCTTTAGAAATATTTGTCTATTTCTCTAAGAGGGCTACAATAATCTCCCCTGATCAGGAGTTCTGTAAGTCACATAGAAAAACAAATGAAAAATTGACATACTTAAGACCTTCAAGGTTCTTTTCTTGTTCAACCAGATCATCTTTTCTTTGGCAGACTAGGCTCTCTCAGAGTCCTACCTACTCTTAGCCCCAGTTAAACATGATCTGGATCTAGAAAAGGAGGAGGAACAAAAAGCTCAAAACTTTCCTTCTAAATGAGATATGTCAGGATGGAGACTGCCTCCACATTCTCTTGAGTCTGGCAGCTGGACAGACTTCTGCTTCTCCAAGAAGAGCTGCTCATGGTTGGGAGCCCCTCAGTGGAAGACTCAGCTGCCTCAAGGCACTGGGGACCCAGAAAAGGTGAGTAGTGGCAACCTGAAACCAGCTGAGCATAAGACTGTCTCTCTAGGATCAGCTTTGAACTATTCAATTTCACAGTGGCTGAATGCAAGTTGAAGTTGTTGTGAAAGACCATTTTGTACTTATTAAACTAGTAATTCTTAAGACTGATTTTTTTTATTATTATTCTAACACTTGTTGTTCAGTCTCTCAGTTGTGTCCAACTCATTGCAACCCCATGGACTGCAGCACACCAGGATTCCCTGTCCTTCACCATCTCTCAGAGCTTGCTCAAACTTATGTTCATTGAGTCGGTGATGCCATCCAACCATCTCGTCCTCTGATTGTCCCCTTCTCTTCCTGCCTTCAATCTTTACTAATTTGGGGATCCTGGGCAGTTTACTTAATTCACTGAGCCTCCATTTCCACATGCTCAACTTGAGATTTTATGGAGTCTAACACATGAGTGCACACTAAATGGGACTTATGATCATTGTCACATACGGAAGTAAATGGCCAACAAAAAGTTATGATCTAAGGCTTAGAGCCACGTAGAACAACAGAACTTTCTGTGACGATGGAAATGTTCTACAATCTGTGCTATTCAATATGGTAACCACTAGCCACAGGTGTCTAGTGAGTACTTGAAATATGGTTAGCATAATTGAGGAATTACATTTTTATTTTAGTTTTTTCAAATTTAAATATGAATACATGGCCATATGGCCAGTGGCTACCATAATTGGACAATGAAGCTTTAGATGTTTATGTTATTATATTTCCAAAGCAGGCTGCCATTCTCACATCCTTCCCACAGGGAGCACGAGTAGATTGCCTGCAGTGACCAAAGGGCACTGCACAGTATCACCTCGGCCTGCTACGGAGTCCAAGAGCGCAGTCCTGTTCAGAGGAAAGCACTGTGTGCATGGGTATGGGGTGGACAGGGGAGCCCTTCCAGGCAGAGTGCATCCGACCTACTACTAACAGGTTATTCGGTTCTACTTGTTCTGAAGCATACTTGTCACTTTGTACCCAGTTATCATCATTATCATCTAGTCACCTTGATGACTACTGACTGGATGAAGTCAGGGGGTTCTCTGTGTGAGGTTAATGAGAGCATGAGAATTCAAAGTAATTTATACCAGGTTTTAAGCAATGAACAATAAATCACCTTCATTCACACTACGTGAAATATAAGCTACACCTGTACCTACTAAGTTGCTTCAGTCATTTCTGACTCTGTGCCACCCTATAGGCTGCAGGCCACCAGGCTCCTCTGTCTCCATGCAAGAATACTGGAGTGGGTTGCCATGCTACCTTCAAGCTAAATCTAACATTTTTTGTACATATTTTACCTTCTTATTGATTAAGCACTTAAATGTCAGGCTAAACACTAGAATACAACATAAACACAGTTCTCGACCTCATTTCTCTCACTCTAATCAAAATTAGAGAAGCAAGTAAAGAACTGTGGTGTAGGATGAGAAGTACAATATGGCATCATAAAGAGTCTGTAATCAACTGCAGATGTTGGGAAAAGAGCAGGAGGCAGCTGATCAAGGCTGTGAAGACATCACAGAACTTGCCTTCATCAATGTGTGTAAGGGAAGGGAGGATGCTCCTGGCAGAGAAGCATGTGCAGAGCCCAGCACCTTTGACAAGCATCAACAGTTCATGATCAACACTCAAGGGGCAAATCTGGGAGGAATATAGGAAAGTAAGTGGGGATAGACTATGAGAAGCTATACTAATGAGTTTAGATTTTCTCTTAGAAAATGGCAAACCACTGAAGGATATCAAACAGGATAGTAACAGGATTGTGTATCAGATCACTCTGAACATTGTGTGGGAAACAAACTGGAGGGAGGGCACGGGGATCAGTTAGATTCTAACTGCACTTGTACAGATGAGAGTGTTGGATCATAAACAAGACTGAGTATTGAAGAATTGACGCTTTCAAACTGTGGTGCTGGAGAAGACCTCTGGGAGTCCCTTCCACAGCAAGGGGATCAAACCAGTCAATCCTAAAGGAAATTAACCCTTAATATTCATTGAAGGACTGATGCTAAAGCTCCAAAACTCTGGCCACCTGATGGGAAGAGCCGACTCACTGGAAAAGACCCTGATGCTGGGAAAGATTGAGAAAAGGAGAAGCGGGTGACAGAGGATGAGATGGTTGGATGGCATCACCGACTCAATGAACATACGTTTGAGCAAGCTCTGAGAGACAGTGAAGGACAGGGAATCCTGGTGTGCTGCAGTCCATGGGGCCACAAAGAATCATACACAACTGGGTGACTAAACAACAGCAAAAAACTGGACTTGAGCAGGAGAAAGGGGAGGGTGTGCAAAGAGGAGACAGAGTAGAGATGGGAATCCACGACAGTTAACAATTGGTCTTTTTATAAAAGAGAGGCTGGAAGCTTCCACACCAGAGTGAGTTTTATAGGGGTGGGGGTGGAGAGGATGAGCTTTACAAGATTGAACTACTGTTACGGGAATAACTGTGTTCCTCCAAATTCACATGTTGACATCCCAATCTCAGAACCTCAGAATTCAACTGCATTTAGAGATAATAAGCTTAATGACCATCTTAATCAATCCTTAACCTTTAAGGAGTGACTAAGGTTAAACTCAGTCATTAGGCTGGTCCACAATCCAATATGACTGGCCTCCTGAACAGGAGAGGAGATTCAGACATAGGCAGAGGGAAGGCCATGAAGATACTGGATAGGGAGAGTACCACCCATGAGCCAAAGGGAGAGGCCTCCGAAGAACCTAGCCCTGCTGACACCTTGATCTCCAACTTCAACTCTAGAATTGTGAGAAAATATACTTATTTCTTTAAACCATAGCTTTGTCTATGGTATTTTGTTACAGCAGACCTAGCAAACGAATACAAGTATATTCAGTCTATTTCTATAACAATTTCCAGCCACACAAAGAGATGTTGGTGTTTATTCTAAAGTTCCCATACCTGGGAGGGAAAAGCTCAGTTTTCCTATGTCTTCAATTTATACCTTTTACCTTAATCTCTTTTGCCTAGTTCTCATGAGAACACTGATCTGAGCAAGAGAAGAGGAAAAGAGAAATTAGACCAATAGTAATAAAAGGCAATTTCTCCAGATCAGGGAAAAAGATATGCTTTTAGTTCCCATTCTAAAACTTTTTCATGCAGAAAATAAATACAGGGGGGTGGGGGTGGGAATATTCTTAAGAAATTGTCTCCACTGTCCTCAGGACTACAAACACTGAAGTCACTCCTGAGAGTTCAGGTACAGGCTTAAGGGAAGCAAGTCTCCTATTAAAGTGCTTCAGCGTCTCAGAACCTTCAGAGTCTTAAGGCTCATCTTCATTGTCTGATTTAAAGCACTTCTACTGTTATTCATGATGGTATAAAAAATTACACCAACCTTCCTCTTTGGCTATAAAATGTACAATCCAGTATCCCAGTACAAAATAAGGATCAATTATGTTGATTTTTTAACTTCCAAAATAAAAAAAAAATCACTTTGTCAATATGATTTTTAAACTTTTCAATCAAAATCAATTCTTCCCTTGAATCTCTTCTTTGAGTCTCAAAAGGGTTTTCAGGTATGTATCGTGTATGAGCACTTATTCTTGTGGCAAAATGAAATAAGGAGAGACAGGAATTGACATCCACATCTGAGACTGAAAAACTGAGAGGCAGCTTCTCTGCAATTTAATGATATTTACCAAATGTAAGGCCTACCATGCATCTGCCACATTTCCCAGAGGGGGCCTCAAATCAGGAAAAGTAAGATGTATTTCTTCACTTAGATGGCTAATAGGCATTTCAGTGTGACTATGCCCCAGATCGATCTTTTAATTTCCTCCTGTGTCATCCTCAATACTGCAAATATGCCACCATTCATCCAGTTGTCCAAAGCTCAAATCTTCACTTTCAATCCCATCCTCTCCCTTATCTCCCTCCAATATCCAGTTCCTTGGCAGCTCCCACCACCACCACTTCCAAACCACATTCCATCTTGCCACTTCACAGCATCCTCACTGCTGACTCTTCAGCCCAAGCTCAGACCACCTCTGCTCTGGCCAGTGCTGAAGCTTCTGGACTCAAGCTTCCTGCTTCATTTCCCTTGATCATCTTAGCAGTCAAACGCAATCTTCACAGAACTTAAGCGATCAAAGCACTCTTTGGCTACAAACCTTTGGTAGTATCCAGTTTTCCTCAAATGGCTTATTTTATCCAAATTTTATTTTTATCCAAATTTTATCCAGTTTATCCAAATGCCTTACTGTGTCCTCCAAGGTCCAACGAGACTTGCCCATTGTCTTCATCTCTACCTCGACTGTCATCAGTGTCCCTCCAGGTCACTGGGACCCACTCACTCTGGTCTTATTTCAGTCCTTGAATGTGTAAAGCCCTTTCCCTTTCAGGGCTTCTGACCTTGCCATTCTCTCTGCCTGCCATGCTGTTCTGCTAGTTTCCATGTATGGTGGCTCACTCACTTCCCTGATAGCTCAGCTGGTAAAGAATCCACCTGCAATGCAGGAGACCCTGGTTCAATCCCTGGGTCAGGAAGATCCCCTGGAGGAGTCATAGGCTACCCACTCCAGTATTTTTGGGCCTCTCTGTGGCTCAGCTGGTAAAGAATCTGCCTGCAATGAAGGAGACCTGGGTTCGATCCCTGGATTGGGAAGATCCCCTGGAGAAGGGAAAGGCTACCCACTCCAGTATTCTGGTCTGGAGAATTCCATGGACTGTATAGTTCATGGGGTTTTAAAGAGTCAGACATGACTGAGAGACTTTCACTTTCACCACACCACTCAGGTCTAAGTCTGGAACCTGATGCTGAGCTCCCCACCTCTGCCCTCTCTCTCACACCGCTGTTAATATATCAGGGACCTGTCACAATCTGTATTTATTTACATGCTTTCTCTTTGTCTCTTGCCCATCAGAATGTAAGCACCTTGAGGGCAGGGAGGTCCTGCCCCTAACACTGTGTCCCATGACTGGCTGAAAAGTGAAAGTGAAGTCACTCAGTCGTGTCCACTCTTTGCGACCCCATGGACTGTAGCCCATCAGGCTCCTTCATCCATGGGATTCTCCAAGCAAGAGTAGTGGAGTGGGTTGCCATTTCCCTCTCCAGGTGATCTTCCGGACCCAGAGATCGAACCCGGGTCTTCCACATTGCTTTACCATCTGAGCCACCTAATTAGGACTTATTAGAAAGTCCTAATAAACAGCCACCAAACAAAGGAGATTTCTAAGTAGGACTCTGGCTATCTAATGCTGAACCCAGCATTGGGAGGCACTTTTTCCTTATTGCTCTGTGGTTGAAATTAGCAAAATATGAAATAATTTTAAACCTTTTCTTCTTCAGAAAGGAAATTAAAATGCAAATCAGCTTAATTAGAGAAGCTGCTGCTAGGAAAACCAGGCTCTAACAAGCGTCCGTTCACGGAGCTAAATAATTAGTGTCACTTACCTATCTAGACCGAGTCTGTGATAGCCTCCTGGTCACAGCTTTGAGTATGGACTCTGTTCACAGTCCATGACATAGAACAAAAACCTGCCCCCACCCACTACCACCCAACTTGTAGTACTGTGGGTCCCAACTTGGTTTTCCAGACTAAAATTTTTTAAAAAGTTAAAAAAAAAACTGCTAACCACAAAGCCCTCAAATTCATTTCAGGCACATGAGGCACCCTGCAATGATCACCCCAACGTAACCTGCAGAGTGTGAGAGAAGTCGACTTCAGACTTAGCCTGCCTCCCCCAGGAACTGTGCTGTGTGGGGATGGAACAGATTTTCAGGCTGTCTTACATGAAACCCCAGATGAACTGTCAAGACGTAGGCTGAAGTCACCAAAGATAGCAGGAGCTAGATGAAGGCAGAACACAAGAGGGAATTATAAGGGAAAATATGACAAAGAGCACCCGCCGCTGCATGCAGGTGGCTGCGACATAGCCCGTGAATTCCCAAGTGCACACGCAAGACGGGCACGTTAACTGTGTGTCCGCTCCATCACTTCCAGACTCTGGGGTCCCCGTGTCATGTAAAGCAAAAAGGGGCTCCACAACCTGACAATGACTACTCTGAACAACATCACAACTTGTTTCTACCATCTGAAGTTAGCAGCACTTTTTTTCCCCCGGTATTTTGTTTTTTAAATTTTTACAATGCTGTGTTGGTTTCCGCCGCACAAAAACACGAATCAGCCACAATCACACATGCATCCTCCTCTCTGTCCCAAGCCATCCCTCCCCCAACTCTACCCCTCCAGGCCATCGCACAGGCCAGACTGGGCTCCCTGTAGCGGCACTTCTGCTATGATATTGTCCTGTTATTAGGGACTGTTCACTAATTTCTCAGGGCACAATAATGGATTGATCTCTTTTAAAATGGACTATAAACTTTTGCTTTATTAAAAAGCTTCTACTGAACATGATTTAGCCCACTGTTAGTCACTTAGGCTCATTTAATCGAGTTAGATAATGATGCTGTGGCCTTAGCTGTGCGAGGTGGCCCATCTGAACAGCCCCAGGGCACTTCTCTTTGCTTGTTTCTGACTTCCAGGGTTTGGTTCATTTTCTAGTTATCGACTAGAAATGTTATGCTTTTGCCTATGCGGTTTATCATTCCTTCCTTTCGCCCATCTTCTACTGTGCAGTGGTCTGGAAATCCTAATGAGCAAAACAATTAGAACTACCTAACTTAAGAACAAATGCCCTTTGGTTATGGCCCTTTGGGGTAAGTGAATACATGCACTTTGTGTTTTGGCTCTGTGGCATCCATTTTGGTTGTTTGGAGGCCTCTGCTTATTATTAGATCGCCAATTATATTTTAAATGTTCAAATACTGGATAAGTGACTTCCAGATAAAAGAAGTACTACCTTTATGGAAATTTTGGTCTAAAACTTATTGGCTTGAGGAAAGGAAATAAAAGGTGACATTCCCAAGCCACGTGCAATCTGCTGATACAGTCAGGTAGTTATAACCTGTAGGGCTAATTGTCTTTGTTATCAGCATTGCCAGTTTTGAATGTCACTTCTTTGCAAACTCCTTTCCCATTTACTTTGGCCAGAAGCATCACAGAAAACTATTTCACACTGAAATCCTTAAATCTAAATTCTTCTGTGAAACTTTTAAAAGAATTTTAGGAGCAAAATATAAGGCCATTAAATATATTTAAGTTTTTTTTAACTACCTAATATTAAGAAATGGAGAAGGCAATGGCAACCCACTCCAGTACTCTTGCCTGGAAAATCCCATGGATGGAGGAGCCTGGTAGGCTTCAGTCCTTAGGGTAGCTAGGAGTCGGACATGACTGAGCAACTTCACTTTCACTTTTCACTTTCATGCATTGGGGAAGGAAATGGCAACCCACTCCAGTGTTCTTGCCGGGAGAATCCCAGGGACGGGGGAGCCTGGTGGGCTACCGTCTATGGAGTCGCACAGAGTCAGACACGACTGAAGTGACTTAGCAGCAGTAGCAATATTAAGAAAATTTTAAAAATTGAACACAAATGCTCAAAGGTAAGTTGTATTCAATAGCTAACTTGGTTCTGGAAGAATATAAAAATGAAATGGAATGAATTATATAATTAATTCATGACGTGAATGCCAACTGCCTGGCTGAATACTGTTTTCACAACCATGCTCTGGCTACATTTCCACAAAGGTAATTTATTATATTGATTACTTTATCATTATAGTCAACTTTTAAATACAGGGGACAAACACCAAGTTGCGAAGTTAAAAAAATATTTTTTGTTTCACTCAAAAGTGACTTCCTAACACTAACATCAGTTTCTAGCATTGCCTTCTCTCTGGTTTCACCCCAGTCAATAGCCTATGGCTCACCTGAGTGGTAGAGAAAATGAAATTTGCAAAGACCTATGAATAATCCCCAAAGTGCTAACTGAGAATCAATTTGCTTAATGATATTCCAGTGATGGGGCTTCCCCAGTGGCTCAGATGGTAAAGAATCTGCCTGCAATGCAGGAGACCTGGGTTCGATTCCTGGGTAGGGGAAGATCCCCTGGAGAAGGGAATGGCAACCCACTCTAGTATTCTTGATTGGAGAATTCCATGGACAGAGGAGCCTGGCAGGTTACAGTCCATGGGGTCACAAAGACTGGTACATGACTGAGCGACTTCATTCCAGTGATATGCCTGAAAACCACTTCCTTTCTGTACAATTAATACCTTTTCTCTTCTCTCTCCTACTCTCAAGGAAATGATTCAGTCTCCAGCAAGAGGTTCGCCATGGAATCCAATATGGTGACCATGTTTAAGGACCTGCAACAGGTATTTCATAGTCAACAGCAGTAAGGTATTTAGGACATCTGGAGAAATAACACAGAATTAAAGAGCCAAATGTATAAAGCAGGGCATCCCCTTAAAAGCAGATCTTTAAACAATGAACTTTTAGGGCATGAGCATTTTGTAAATTTAACTCGACAATCACAGAAAACGAGAGTTGGTTTGGTCAAGTGGCTGAGAGCATGGACTCTGGAACGAAGCATTGACTTCGGTCTCCTTTTGTACTCTCTGTGTGTGACTATGGGGGAAATCACTTATCTTTCTCAATTTCCTTATCTTAAAAATGAGAATAATAATAGCACCTACTCATCAAGGCTGTTTCAAAAATTAAAACATCAGTGTCAACTACTTAGAAAAACTCCTGGAAAATTCTAGGTGCTATGTAATATTAGCTAAAGAAGCACCTATTATACAAAGATGACTCCTACTAAGGGGCTTTTGGTCAAAGTGACAAACACTGCTGCAGAAACAGATGATTCAAAAGCCAGAATGAATGATCTGGCAAACAGGGAATAAAACCTGATGTGCAATTTCCTCTAGATATTCTTGTCCCTAACGGCAACCAGGATTGCAATACATACATTTCTGTGAAGAGTACTATAAATTTAATCCATAGCACTCAGCCTTGTTTGTAGCCTGCCTAGAATGATGGCAGATCCTCACCACTGAAGTGACCCTGAAGATGTGGCTGGCTGAGCACAAAGTGCTCAATAATGACAGAAATCGTTCAGCGGTGCTCTGCCTGTCACTGGGGTAAGCAGCCACTGCCTCACAAAGGCGAGTGCCTTGAGAAGTCGAGAACAAGCCAATGAGAGCCTGGCTGCTCCTGGATCCTGACGATGAATCACTATTATTCTTGCTTCTGCTCTACGCTTCTTGTACTTGTGTACTTCTTGTACTTTGCACTTGCTCAACGCATTGATTAAAATGCTCACACTGTATCTGCTTCAGTATTTCCTAAGGGGAACTTCCTGCATCACCTACATCAGATTCATCTGCGTGTTTAAAGATCCAGGTTTTAAGGTTCTGACAAGTTGAAACAGAATCTCTAGGGATAGTCCCTTATATGCAGAATCTAAAAAGAAATGATACAAATGAACTTATGGACAAAACAGAAACAGACTCACAGACCTAGAAAACGAACTTGTGGTTGCTGGGGAAAAGGATTATTAGGGAGTTTGGGAGGGACATGTACACATTACTGTATTAAAAATGGATAACCAAAAAGCCCTACTGTATAGCACCAGGAACTCTGCTCGATGTTATGTAGCAGCCTGAATGGAAGGAGAGTTTGAGGGGAGAATGGACACACATATAGGTATGGCAGACTCCCTTTGCTGTCCATCTGAAACTACCACAACACTGTTAATTGGCTATGCTCCAATACAAAATAAAAAGGTTTTTTTAAAAAAAAAACACAACTAATAAAACAAGGGGAAAAAAAGGAATCTCTAGAGATGGAGCCTACAATTTTTACAATTTTGAACAAGAAACCCAAAAGATACCTAGAGATGCTATGATGCAGAGTCCCTTCAATACGTAATAGGTTTTAGAGTCAGCATTATTGCTAGTTTGGATCTCTCTTATCAGGGCTACCCTGTGCATGGTATGACGTTAAGTTGCTTCCCCTGCTTCTACCCACCTAATGCCAGGAACGCCACCAACACCCCAGCTGCTGACAATCAAAAACATCTCTGGACATCACTAAATACCTACTACTGGACAAAATTGCCCCTGGTTGAAAACCACTGAGCTATTTTGTCTTTAAAGTCACATGGGATCGAGGCTCAGCAGACTGCCTCAGTGAAGCTGTGAGGCTCAAGCGTTCATCCAGGGGCGTCCTCGTTTACTTTGGTTCAAGATGGTACTCTGCATCCCAGTCTCAATTCTATTCATATTTCCCATAACAACTTGCACAAGGTTGAACTTAATTTGTTAAAAGATGAGTTATAATTCAAGAAATTGAAGGGAATTTGTTTTGCACTAGCCATTACTAGTCACTCGGATGTCAAATTAGGAGTGAGTTTTAAGCCAAGGAACAAACTTCTGCTCCCACTGACCTGCCCTCTGATGCTTGGTTATTCTAACTGTGCTCCAAGGGAATCAATCCTGGTGCATTCAGTGGCTTCAAATATCCATGCTTGTGTAATTACAGGACATAAAAGGCAACCTGTTTTCCATAAGAAAAGAGCACATCCATATGTTTATGGTTGAAAAGGGACTAATGAAGGATAATACAACTGTATCTATCATTTTTTTGTACACTTGCTTCCTGCAATGTCAGTCGATGAGCTAAAAGCTTCATAAGATTATTTCAGTGAATCCTCGATAATCTCATTGCACTGGTCCTATTATCATCCCATTTTATTCACCTGGAGAGTGAAATTTAATGAGACTGAGTAACTGGTCCACAGTCACACAACCATTTTATGGCTGTAGTTAATTTAGTCTTAAAACATTTCATTAGAGGTTAGACATAGGAAATATTCCCTACTTTATTTTATGAAATTAAAACCACTTAAGGAGAATAGGGGAAAAGACAAAGACTGCTTCATTCATGAGTATAAATTAAAACAACAACAAAATAATGGCAAACTGAATCCAATAGAGTAAGAAGAAGATATGTCATAATCTAATTGAGCACAATCCAGGGATACTAAGATTGAGTACATAAATATACTTTCTGATGTTGCACCAATGACATTAATGGAATAAGGCAGAAAAATGACATGATGATCTTAATAGATAAAGAAAAAGCACTGGAATATTAATTCACAAAAAATTAAAAAAAAAAAAAACAACCAATACCCCCACCCCCTTTTCCCTGATCCAGCAAACCAAGAAGTGGAAGGAGCTTGCTAAGTCATCTTCAGTGATTAAAATACTGGAAGCAGTCCCTTTAAAAATTAAAACAAGTATATCCGCTATCCCTAGTACTATTTAACATTGTGCTATGCAATACTGCAAAAGAAAAACCCCATCATTGTTTGCAATGTATATGCTTTCAAGTACAGAAAGCCCAAAGAATCCAAAGACAAGCAGAAATATTAAGAAATTTGAAAAATGGCTGGTTCTAAGATCAACATCCAAAAAACCAAAAGCATTTCTATGTCCCAGCAATGAAAACCAACAAAACAAAATTTAAAAAAATAATAATAACAAGATTTAAACAACAAATGAACCAGGAAAAAAAATGTATTAACAAAGGATTATAGGACTTACAATTTCTTAACTTTTTTAACATTGAGCTGATAACACTCTTCACCTCTTGGCCCAGAAGATCAACATTGGCCCATTCACTTTGATTTCTACTTCAATTCCAGAGCACCTACAGAAAAACATTCTAACCTGTTTGACTTGTATCCTTGTTTGTACAAGTCCTTGTAAAGTGCCGATTACTGTTTTATGTGCCTGTATATTTATCTGACGTACAAGGTAATGTGCCATTGATTCCACACTTTCTTTTAGTTATCATTATGTTTTCAAATCTATCAATTTCAGCAGAAACTCATAACCATTACTTAAAGAGATTAAAGAAGACCTGAATAAATGGACCATGATCAAAGAGAACAAAGATATTATAAAGATGTTAATTATCTTCAAATTAATATATCGATTCAGTACAATACAAAAAAAAAAAAAAACAGTGTGTCTGTGGGCGATGCGAACGTGCTTAACTTGATAATTCTAAAAATTACATGGAGTATAAAAGAAGTAAGAATAGCTAAGATGGGATAGTTAGGGACTTTGGGAAGGTCATGTACACAGCGCTATATTTAAAATGGATAACCAACAAGGACCTATTGTATAGCACATGGAACCCTGCTCAATGTTATGTGCCAGGATGGATGGAAGAGGGGTTTGGAGGAGAATGGATACATGAGTATGTATGGCTGAGTCCCTTGGTTGTTCACCTGAAACTATCACAACATTGTTAATTGGCTCAGTTCAGTTCAGTTCAGTTGCTCAGTCGTGTCCAACTCTTTGCGACCCCATGAATCGCAGCACGCCAGGCCTCCCTGTCCATCACTAACTCCAGGAGTTTACTCAAACTCATGCCCATTGAGTCGGTGATGCCATCCAGCCATCTCATCCTCTGTCGTCCCCTTCTCCTCCTGCCCCCAATCCCTCCCAGCATCAGGGTCTTTTCCAATAAGTCAACTCTTCACATGAGGTGGCCAAAGTCTTGGAGTTTCAGCTTCAGCATCAGTCCTTCCAATGAACACCCAGGACTTATCTCCTATACCCCAATAAAAAATTAAAAGTTCTTAAAAAAAGAAAAAGAATAGCTAAGATGCTTGAAAGAAGAAAAACAGGGAATAAGAAAAGAGGACTTGCCCAACCACTACAACACTCTTTGAAAGTTATAGTAAGATAATGCGGTGTTGCGCTCAACATAAGCATATACCATTGGAAAAGCGTAAGTATAACCAATGGAAAACTCAGAAACAGGCCACTGTAGCAGATACTGTTGAGTTGGCTCACTCAACACTTATTTCTACTTCATTCCATCTTGCTTTCTTCTGCAGCAGAGGCTGCCCAATTAAACAGTCTATTTAAATTCCTAATCTCCGTTAAGCTAAGGCTAGCATTTTTTTTAAAACAGTTGTATACAAAAAGATTTCCTCAGGAAAAATTTCTCTTCCTAGAAAATAAAAGGTAAAGCATCACAAAGACTGGATCTTTGCCCTTTACAATTCTCCCTCTTCTTCCAGACATGAACATAGATATGATCCCTGGAGGTGCAGCAGCTACCTTGTAACCATGAAGAAAATGTTAAGGATGAGAAGGATGGCAGAGTTGTAATGTGAAAGAAGTTCAGACTCCTGATGATGCTTTTGAACTGCTATGCCTGCCTGAACTGCCTTTCCCCAGATAGTTATTGCATGAGATGAATAAGTTCCATATTAGCTTAACAGGCCACTTTAGCGATATTTTCTATTGCTTATAATCAAATAGAGTATTAATTTGCATGTAGACATGTATACAATCTTGATATTGATAGAAGTAAAAGTATAAATCATTACAGTAAGTGACATCTAGACAACTGGTTAGCTACCTGAAAAATAAAAGTAGATCCTCACTTCACCACACATATAACATCAGTTTCAGTGGATTAAATATTTCAATGTAAAATGAAAAACTTAAAAAATTTTAGAAGATAAGAATACTTTGGGCATTGTGATAGATAAAGACCACTTAAACAGGAAACAAACTATATCACATATCTTGCAAACCTAATGTACCTGACTGCATTAAAACTAAAAATACAGTTTTATTAAAGACAATATAAAAGTATAGGCCAGGAATTGGGAGATATTTGTAACATATAGCTCACAGCTTAAGAGCTAAAATTTACTGTATAATGCACATTATAAGATCTAAGAACTCTTACAAGTTATTTAGAAAAGAAAGTAACTTGGTAAAAAAATGGGAAAAAGTCACAAACAGGGATTAAGGAAAAAAAACACAGATGTCTGGTAAGTACATGAAAAAGACACCCAACTGCAATAGTAATAAGAATTAAACACCACATGACACCGTTTCATTCTATCAGATTTGCAAAAAATATACAAGTCCAACAAAAACAGTACAGCAAGAACATAGAACAAAGCGGATTCAGACAATGAGGGTGGGAATGTAAACTAGGACCACTCTGGAACAGTTTGACATTATACAGTATGAATGAAGATGACACACAGCTCAGCAATTTCACTCATAGGTATACATCCTGCAGAAGTTCTCACACAAGTACAAGAATGTTCATGGCATAGCACACACACAAACACACACATAAAAAATCCTCAACTCTCCACTGACAGGATAAATACACTGTGATAAATGTATGCATTGAAATACCACAGGACAATTGAAGATTAACTGATGAGAACTATATATGTCAACATAAATGAAGCTCTCATTATTAAGTAATAATACAAGTTCCAGAAGAATATGACACCATTTATATAAAAATTTTTTAAAAATACAAACATTGTTTATTAGTGTTTAGAGAAATGTAGCCAACCTTAAATAAAAGCAAGAGAATAACAAATACAAAATTTTGGCCAGGAGTTACCTCTGGGGAAGAGGGAAAGAAATATAATTAGAGACACAAACAGTTATTGATAATGTTAGCTTAGCTGAATAATAAGTACGTATGTTCATTTTATCTTTATTTTTTGTACCTTACATAGACGTACTATGTATTTTTATATGTATGAAATATGTCCTAAATCTGCCAAGGTTCCATATCAAACTCTGTTTTCAAAAACATCGCCATGAAATTGGTCAGTGCTATTCTGTATAATGGAGAGGAGATAGTTTTAGACACACTGGAAATAGAAGGCATGAATGGATTCAACTGAGTTCTAACACCTCCTGGAGCTAACATACTTTGAAATCTTTAAATGTGCAGATGACACAGAACTTCTGCAGCAATATGAACGCTAAGCAGCACAACCACCAAGGCACTGGGGGTGATGTGCAGAGCAAGCTTCTGAAGTTGTGACCACCAACAAAGAAAACAACTAGTAAATCTCACCATGGGAGAGGTTCAACAGAAACCAACAAAATCCTGTAAAGCAATTTCCCTTCAATAAAAGAGTAAATTAAAAAGAAATTAATTAATTAAAGTGTTCACCATGGGTGAGCAGAAGACAGTAATTTTACTAAAAAAGTTAATAACTCATATTTTCCCAGCTGCCTAAAGAGCCTTCTCACTGGCACAACTTACAAAAGAAGCCTTGATGACATCACAGACTATTTTTAATGACATTGACTCAGTGTGTTATTGCCCAGAAAAATGGCCAACAGAATGTCAACTATCATTAGAAAAGGTACAAAATATTATCCTATAATTCTGGAGAATGAGGGTGCTTATGTATTTGGTACACTGTGTGCGGTTCAAATTGTTATTCTTAAAGAAAAATGTAATGGATCTGGAGAAGATTCAAGAAAATTAAGTATAATGATCGAGGGGATGAAGTTATACCCAATGAAGTCACACTAAAATACAAGAGTTTGCCAATCTAAAAGATGAGATTTGAAAAGGAATGTAACTGGAATATATCAATTTATAGACCAGGCATCTCAAAGCTTGAGAAAAGGAAGGAGAAATCAACATATACTGGAAATCTGAAATGTACTAGCTACTAAGTTAGGTGCTATCTCACACATATCCACTTTATTTCAAAAACACTAAAAGTAATTTTTATATAGAATAATTATGGGAAACTCACTACTCCGAAAGATGCTACATAATCAAGAAATAAATGGGCTACTTCTCATTTTTTACCTTTTCTTATTCTTATTCATATTCCTAACACTGAATTTATTTACACATTAATTTTTCCAAATATCCTTTAAATTCTTTGAGAATACGTCCTTACTTCTTTTTCATCTTTGAGGTCCAGCATACAGAATAAGTTTTGAACACTTAGTACATACTTACTAGATGAAATAATGAATGACCAAAATAGCTTTAGATAAATTCAAAGGTACACTCAGGGTCTAATAATGGAATAAAGGGCTTGAGGGTCTAACCTTTGATGCTAACGCTGTAAAAAAATCACACCAGGATGCTCTTCTGTAACAATGGATTTCCTGTGGGAGACAGTAAGCTGAGCAGTGTGGGGACCCCTGGGTCCAAGCCCAGGTGGCAGTTTTATGCTTCATACACACTAACAGAAAACACATATCTGACTATAGGCAACTTAAAATGCATCTCTATACAGGAGATAGCAATGAACTGGAAGATCCCATTTCATCTTCCTCCAGAATGTTAGCCTGAGTCAAAACCTGATAAAAGTAAAGGTTAATACAATTTAGTGTGTTCAGTCACTCAGTCATGGCCGAGTCCTTGCGACTTCATGGATTATAGCCCGACAGGCTCCTCTGTCCGTGAAATTCTCCAAGCAAGAACACTGGAGTGGGTTGCCCTTTCCTTCTCCAAATACAGTTTAGGGCAATGGACAAATCAAGTGAAAGGGTTAGTCAATAAACTAATTTAATGCAGCCAATATGATGGGCATTATTTCCAAGGCTGTAAGATTAAATTAGGCCAAAGAGTTGGAGTCTATTGATTTTTCTATCCTGACTTCATAATTCCACACAAACTAATTCAGTGTGGAATTAGTGGAACTAGAAATAATAGCTTTGCATCTAGTGGAATGTAAGTGCTTCCCACGGTCAAAAGTTGATGGGTAAGATGTTTGACTCTATCTAAAGACTAGTTCCATAGTTTGAACACCTTACTTAAGTGCAGTCTTCTCCCAAATCTTAGGAGCAGGACTCTTAAGTGACAGGACGTTTCACAACCCAGAGGGGGAGAAAAATCTTGGAATAGTGATTTTTCTCAAACAGATGATACAGCTACGGGATGAGCGCTGGCAGGTTAAATGTAGGTGTGCTGTTTTCAAGACAACATCTACGCAATTCAATAATATCCCTTGTTCTCCCTTGAGACCAAGCTGTTCTTCCTTTTAGCTTAAAGCAGACATGGCTCTTTTCCTGCTGTCCTAGTCATCTTTGTGCTTTGGTACCGATGATTTTTATGATCCTCACAAGCTCCTACCATAACATTCATCTTGGCTTTCTTTAAAAAACTCACTCAGCCATGAAGAGAACATCAACTTACTCTCATCTGAAACTGAATAATTAATATTTGTGAGGCAATTTCAAGATAAACGAGAGCCAGCTAATATATTCACATTTTGAAAGTGAAAGTGGTAGTCACTCAGTCATGTCCAACTCTTTGCAACCCCATGGACTGTAGCCCACTAGGCTCCTCTGTTCCTAGAATTCTCTAGGCAAAAAATACTGCAGTGCATAGCCATTGCCTGCTCCAGGGTATCTTCCTGACCCAGGGATTGAACCCAGGTCTCCTGCATTGCAGGCAGATTCTTTACTGTCTGAGCCACCAGTAGCCAAATCAGAAGACAAGGGATAGCACTACGCATGGGCATAACCTATTGACTCATCAGTAGAAACAACTCTATCTCCAAGCAATCCAGTTGTTTGCTCTCTAAAATATGTCAGCAGATCACTTGATGATGCAAAAAACTTCCTCTAGCCCTGTAAACTTCCCAGATTCACCCCTAGCCCCCACAAAAAAGACAATGCTCTTCTTTCTCCATGCATGTGTATGTGTGTGTGTGTAATCTCTTTAACTTTTATTCCCCCAACTCAATGCATATTGGAAATCCCTCTGTGCTGATCTGGAACAGATCGAGCTTACGCCCTTTCACTGCTTCATAGTTTACCATGGTATGGAAATACTCTGTTATTTGGTAAAGGATACTCTCATGCTTATCTCCTGCTAGAGACACTGAAGCAGCAACACTGAGTTAGAAACTTCCAACTCACCTTCTAAGGTAGTGGTACCAATTTATAATGCCATGAGTAATGAGTGAGAGTTCCAGTTACCCTGCATTCTCAGCTAGGTTTGATTCTGTCACCATTTTTATCTGGGGTGGTTCACTTTGATCTACTCTTTCTTGGACCCCTGAGTTCATTTTCTGACCAGGGATACAGAAGGTGGGTAAAAAATAAAATGGACTAGGAAGAAAGCAATTTAAACTTTTCTGAGGCTACTGATACTTGATGAGCTTACTAGGAATCACCTCTCTCAAACAATATACACTCCTTCCCTAGTTTTTTCTGGTGTTGGCTGGAAATCTCACGCATTCTTTTAGTCAAATGAATGCCCCTCGAGTATTAGATCAATCCCAGGCATACCCAGCTAGAGGGCCCAGTGTACTCTGGAGAACTTGTGGCTGAAGGAATTGTAGAAAACCAAAGAAATGTCTTTATCCCATTGCTGTCTGTGTTAATGCTAAGTTACTTCAGTCGTATCCGACTCTTTCCGACCCTATGGATTGTGGCCTGCCAGGCTGCGCTGTCCATGGGATTCTCCAGGCAAGAATACTGGAGTGGGTTGCCATTTCCTTCTCCAGCAGATCTCCCTGACCCAGGGATCAAACTCACATCTCCTGTGTCTCCTACACTGCAGGCAGATGCTTTACCACTGAGCCACCGGGGAAGCCCACATCCCATTGCTATTTCCATTTCCTAAAGAAACACTAATAAGAATCTATCTCCTGCAAAGAAATTTTATTTGTGTCACATAATATAAACATAATATTACAATGGTATTTTGGCCTTTCCAAAAGCCAAATGTCAGAGGTACCCAGTCACTTTAAGAAGATTCTTAAGTGAATCTTAAGAATTCACTTAATAATTCACTTAATAATAATAAGTAAATTGCATTGGATTTTTGTGATTTTCCTATACATGTTCTAAAGGTTCTCAATAAACCTACTTAAGCAAAATGTACAAAGGAAGAGTTCCTCAAAATAGTGTTTCAAAGGGGGATGTAGAGGAGTGTTAGGGAATTATTCAGAGTTCTAAGGAGCATTTCTTCTCTTCAAAGAGCTTTATTAAAAGCAAAATAAAAACATGAGTGCCATCAATGGCACTTTTTAACCAGTAAATTAGAACACCATTATTAGCTCAAATCTGATAATCACCATTAAAAGCTTAGCCTCCCAGAAGCTGAGTGGAAGAAAAAGAGAGGAATCCTACAGCACTACATACTTATAATTTATCATCTCAGATTTTTTTTAACCTTTCTCAGAAGGAGCTGCTTTTATTGTTGCAAGGAAGGTAGTTTATAAGAAAAACACTAAATCTCTTTGAGCTACATGACAGCCCTCAGTGACTCCTATACTTCACTAATGTAGGGTACTAATTGGGCTAAGAAATGTTTCCTTGCTTTCTCACAAATCTCCAGATCAACCCATAATAACTGAGAGGAAATAAAATGATAACTTCTATGGGGTCCCTGGTGGTTTGACTCTTAAAAACACAGACACACTGAAAAATTAGCCTCATTGACCTCCTGCATCATCTATTTCAACTATTCTAAAGGAATATTCAAAAATACAAAGGATCAGGGTAGAAGAAAAGGAGAAATAAATTCCTGCAGTGTCCCATCCTTAGACATAAAGTATTTTTTCTTTCCCAAGATGCTGGAGTGACTGGCCATTTTGATGGCTGGGAAACAAGGTTCCTGTGTAGGTGTTATTCTTAAAATTCTCAGGTTCCAATGGCAGAGAGTTTCAATAGCATAAAGAACAGAAGTCACGCAGACACTCAAATCATACACTGGTATGAGGTCTCGTTACGACAGGTATTTCTAAAATGTTAATCGAGGGACTTCCCTGGTGGTCCAGTGGTTAAGATCCACCTTGCAATGCAGAGGATGCGGGTTCAATCTCTAATTGGGGAGATCAGATCTCACATATCATGGGGCAACTAAGCTCTCATGTCGCAAATTAGAGAGGCTGCACATTGCAATTACTGAGCCCACAGGCTGCAACTACTGAGCCTGTGTGCTACAGCTATAGAACCCGCATGCTCTAGAGTCTGTGCACCACAGCAAAAGAAGTCCACATGTGCCGAAACTAGAGAGAGCCTGTGCCCCACAATGAAGACCCAGTGTAGCCAAAATAAAATTAAAACAGTAAGAACAACAACAAAAAACCTTTAGCCCAGTACTAGATGGCTTCACTGATGGATTCTACCAAACATTCAGAGAGACTTAATACTAATCCTTCTCAAACTCTTCCAAAAAAGAGAAGAGAAGGGAACACTTCAAATTCATTTTGTGAGGCCAGCATTACTCTGATGTCAAAACTAAGCAAGGATACAACAAGAAAATAAAATTATAGGCCAATATCCCTGATGAGCATCAGTGCAAAAATTTTCAGCAAAGTAACAACAAACTGAATTCAAAAATACATTAAAAAGGATTGTACACCATGATCAAGTGGGATTTATTGTAAGGGTGCAAGGATGGTTCAATATCTGCATTTCAATCAATGTGATATACAACATTAACCAAAATTAAGGATGAAAATCATGGCTATCTCTATAGATGCAGAAAGAGCATTTGACAAAATTCAACATCCATTTATGATTTTTAAAAAAACCCTCTCAATAAAGTGAGCACAAAGAGAATATACTTCAACATAACAAATATACTTCAACAAAGTATAACATATTATACTTCAACATATACTTCAACAAAAAGCCCATAGCTAACATCACACTCAATGGTCAAAAACTGAAAAACTTTTCTGTTAAGTTCAAGATCAAGACAAGAATCCCCACTCTCACCACTTTTATTCAACTTAGTATTAGAAGTCCTAGACAGAAATGAAGCAAGAAAAGGAAAAGACATAAAATCAGAAAGGAAGAAGTAAAATTGCTTTGTTTGTAGATGCTATGATCCATATAGAAAATCCAAAGACGTGACCAAAAAACTACTAGAACTAATAAATTCAGAAAGTTGTAGGATACAAAATCAATATACCAAAATCTTTAGTATATCTATATACTAATAGTGAAATGTCAAAAAGAGAAATTATAAAACAATCCCATTTGCAAATTACAAAGAATAATAAAGACATACAGACATAAATTTCACCAAGGAGATGAAAAACCTGGACACTAACTAGATATTGATGAAAGAAATTGTGGGTGACACAAAGAGAGAGGTATTCTGTGCTCATGGATTAGAAAAAATTAATATTGTTAAAATGTCCATACTACTCAAATCTATCTAAAGATTTAGTGCAATACCAAAATTCCAATGGTATTTTTCACAGAGCTTAAACACAATCCTGAAATTTGTATGGAACCACAAGGATTCTGAATAACCAAAGCAAACTTAAGAAGAATAAAGCTCGATGAACCACACTATCTGATTTCAAACTCTATCACAAATAGAATCAACATATAATCAAAATCAGTATAACACTGTCATAAAAACAGATACATTGGTCAGTGGAACAGCAGAGAGGGCCCAGAAAAAACCTAAGCATATACTGTCAATTAATTTATGACAAGTCAAGAATATACAATGATAAAGGGCAGTCTCTTCAGTAAATGGTGCTAAGAAAAGTGGTTGTTCTTTAGTTACTAAGTCATGTTGAATTCTTTTGCAACCCCATGGACTGTAGACCACAAGGCTCCTCTGTCCACGGGATTTTCCAGGCAAGAATACTGGAGTGGGTTGCCATTTCCTTCTCCAGGGGATCTTTCCGACCCAGGGATCAAACCCGTGTTTCCTGCATTGGTAGGTGGATTCTTCACCACTGATCCACCTGGGAAGTCAAGAAAAATGAACAACCCCATAAAAAAGGAGGAAACTGGATCACTATGCTACATCATAAAAAACATAGTCTAACTGGATTAAAATAACAAACAGAAACCATAAAATTCCTAGAAGAAAACATAGGAAGTAAACTCTGACTTGGGTCTTGACAAGTTTTTAGACTTGACACTAAAAGCAAAGGCAACTAAAGCAAAAATAATCAGGTGGAAACTACGTCAAGTTTCTAAACAGCAAAGAAAACCATCAACAAAATGAAATGGCAATCTACATAATGTGAGAAAGCATTTGCAAATCATATATCTGCTGCTGCTGCTGCTGCTAAGTCACTTCAGTCGTGTCCGACTCTGTGCAACCCCATAGACGGCAGCCCACCAGGCTCTGCCATCCCTGGGATTCTCCAGGCAAGAACACTGGAGTGGGCTGCCATTTCCTTCTCCAATGCATGAAAGTGAAAAGTGAAAGTGAAGTTGCTCAGTCATGTCCGACTCTTAGTGACCCCATGGACTGCAGCCTACCAGGCTCCTCTGTCCATGGGATTTTCCAGACAAGAGTACTGGAGTGGGGTGCCACTGCCTTCTCCAAATCATATATCTAATAAGGTCCAAATATCCAAAATATGTAAAGAACTCATACAATAGCAAAAAAACAAAAACCAGTTTGATTTAAAAATAGGCAGAGGATCTGTTTAGACATTTTGCCAGTGAACACAGATAGATGACCAACAAGTATATGACAAGATGCCCAACCTCAGAAATCACAGGGAAAAGCAAATCAAACTCACAATGAGATAGCACCTCACACTTGTCAGAATGGTTATTATTTAGAAAAAGAAAAAAAAGAGGATAAGAAGTGCAAGGATGGAGGGGAAAAGGGAACTCTTGTGCACTGTTGGCAGGAATGTAAATTAGTTCTGCCCCCATGGAAAACAGTATGGAAGTTCCTCAAAAAAATTAAAATTAGAACTATAAATAAAAATATGTTCCAGCAATTACAGTTTTGCATAGTTACCCAAAAGAAATGAAAACATTAATTTGAAAAGATATTTGCACCCCTATATTCACTGCAGTATTATAACAGCCAAGACAAAGAAACAATCTGAGTGCTGATCAGTGGATGAATGGATAAAGAAATTGTGAGATACAGATACACACACACAATGCACTATTATTCAACCATTAAAAAGAATAAACTTGCCTTTTGTGACAACATGGATGGACCTTGAGGGCATTAAGTTAAGTGAAATGATTCAGAGAAAGACAAAAACTGTGTGATTTCACTTATATACGGAGTCTAAAAATAAGCCAAATTCAGATATAGAGAACAGACTGGTGGTTGCCAGAGGTGAGAAGTAGCAGGTGGGTGAAATGGGTAAAGATGGTCATGGGTATAAATTTCCAATTATAAAATGAGTAAGTCAAGGGGATATAATGAAAGCATGGTGACTACAATTGATAATAATGTATTCTATATTTGAAAGTTGCTAAGGGAGTAGATTCAGTATTCTTCAGTATTCTTGCCTTGAGAACACCACGAACAGTATGAAAAGGCAAAAAGATATGACACAAAGATAAATTCTCCAAGTCAGTAGGTGCCCAATATGCTACTGGAAAAGAGTGGAGAAATAACCCCAGAAAGAATGAAGAGACAGAGCCAAAGCAAAATCAATGCCCAGCTGTGGATGTGACTGGTGATGGAAGTAAAGTCCAGTGCTGTAAAGAGCAATACTGCATAGGAACCTGGAATGTTAGGTCCATGAATCAAGGTAAATTAGAAGTGGTCAAACAGGAGATGGCAACAGTGAACATTGACATTTTAGGAATCACTGAACTAAAATGGACTGGAATGGGGAACACATGTAAATCCATGGCTGATTCATATCAATGTATGGCAAAAACCACTACAATATTGTAATTAGCCTCCAACTAATATAAATAAATGAAAAATAAAATAAGCAAAATAAATAAATAAATAAAATGGACTGATGGGTGAATTTAATTCAGATGACCATTATTTCTACTACAGTGGGCAAGAATCGCTTAGAAGAAATGGAGTAGCCCTCACTCGTAGTCAACAGAAGAGTCCAAAATGCAGTACTTGGGTGCAATCTCAAAAATGACTGATCTCTGTTTGTTTCTAAGGCAAATCATTCAATATTACAGTAAACCAAGTCTATGCCCCAACCAGAAATGCTAAAGAAGCTGAAGTTGAATGGTTCTGTGAAGACCTACAAGACCTTCTAGAACTAACACCCAAAAAAAATGTCCTTTTCATCATAGGGGACTGGAATGCAAAAGTAGGAAGTGAAGAGATACCTGGAGTAACAGGCAAATTTGGCCTTGGAATGCAAAGTGAAGCAGGGCAAAGGCTAATAGAGTTGCCAAGAAAACGCACTGGTCATAGCAAACACCTTCGTCCAACACCACAACAGAAGACTCTACACTGGACATCACCAGATGGTCAATACTGAAATCAGATTGACTATATTCTTTGCAGCCAAAGATGAAGAAGTTCTATACAGTCAGCAAAAACAAGACCAGGAGCTGACTGTGGCTCAGATCATGAACATCTTATTGCAAAATTCAGACTTAAATTGAAGAAAGTAGGGAAAACCACTAGACCATTCAGGTATGACCTAAATCAAATCCCTTACGATTATACACAGGAAGTGACAAGTAGCTTCAAGGAATTAGAAGTGATAGAGTACCCAAAGAACTATGGACGGAAGTTGGTGACATTGTACAGGAGGCAGTGATCAAGACCATCCCCAAGAAAAAGAAATACAAAAAGGCAAAAATGGTTGTCTGAGGAGGCCTTACAAATAGCTGAGAAAAGAAGAGACGCTAAAGGCAAAGGAGGAAAGCAAAGATATAATCATTTGAATGCAGAGTTGCAAAGAATAGCACAGAGAAATAAGAAAGCATTCCTCAGTGACCAATGCAAAGAAATAGAGGAAAACAATAGAACGGGAAAGTCTAGAGATCTCTTCAAGAAAATCAGAGATACCAAGAAAATATTTCATGCAAAGATGGTTTCAATAAAGGACAGAAATGGTATGGACCTAACAGAAGCAGAAGATATTAAGAAGTGGCAAGAATACACACAACTATACAAAAAATATCTTCATGACCCAGATAATCAAAATGGCGTGATCACTCACCTAGAGCCAGACATCCTGGAATGTGAAGTTGAGTGGGCTACTACAAAGTTAGTGGAGGTGATGGAATTTCAGCTGAGCTATTTCAAATCCTAAAAGATGATGCTGTTAAAGTGTCAACATGCCAGCAAATTTGGACAACTCAGCAGTGGCCACAGGACTGGAAAAGGTCAGTTTTCATTCTAATCTCAAAGAAGGGCAATTGCAAAGAATGTTCAAACTATTGCACAATTGCACTCATCTCACATGCTAGCAAAGTAATGCTCAAAATTATCTAAGCCAGGATTTAACAGTACATGAACCATGAACTGTGGTCCTGTGATCAGATTGGCTAGTTTTCTGTTGCTGGACTGCAAGGAGATCCAACCAGTCCATCCTAAAGGAGACCAGTCCTGGCTGTTCATTGGAAGGACTGATGCTAAAGCTGAAGCTCCAATACTTTGGCCACCTCATGCGAAGAGTTGACTAATTGGAAAAGACCCTGATGCTGGGAGGGATTGGGGGCAGGAGGAGAAGGGGACGACAGAGTATGAGATGGCTGGATGGCATCACCAACTCGATGGGCATGAGTTTGAGTAAACTCCGGGAGTATGTGATGGACAGGGAGGCCTGGCATGCTGCGATTCACGGAGTCACAAAGAGTTGGACATGACTGAGCAACTGAACTGACTGACCCATGAACTTCCAGATGTTCAAGCTGGATTTAGAAAAGGCAGAGGAACCAGAGATTAAATTGCCAACATCCACTGGGCCATAAAGAAAGCAAGGGAAGTGCAGAAAAACATCTACTACTGCTTTATTGATTATACCAAAGTCTTTCACTGTGTGTATCACAACAAACTGTGGAAAATTATTCAAGAGATTGGAATACCAGACCAACTGACCTGCCTCCTGAGAAATCTGTATGCAGGTCAAGAAGCAATAGTTAGAACTGGATATGGAACAACAAACTGGTTCAAAATTGGGAAAGGAGTATGTCAAAGCTGTGTATTGGCACCCTGCTTATTTAACTTATATGCAGAGTACATCATGCAAAATGCCCAGCTGGATGAAGCACAAGCTGGAATCAAAACTGTTGGGAGAAATATCAATAACCTCAGATATGCAGATGATACCACCCTTATGGCAGAAAGCAAAGAAGAACTGAAGAGCCTCTTGATGAAAGTGAAAGAGGAGAGTGAAAAAGTTGGCTTAAAGCTCAACATTCAAAAAACGAAGATCATGGCATCCGGTCCCATCACTTCATGGCAAATAGATGGGGAAACAATGGAAACAGTGACAGACTTCCTTTTCTTGGGCTCCAAAATCACTGCAGATGGTGACTGCAGCCATGAAATTAAAAGACACTTGCTCCTTGGAAGAAAAACTGTCACCAACCTTGATAGCATATTAAAATGCAGAGACATCACCTTGCCAACAAAGGTCTGTCTAGTCAAAGCTATGGTTTTTCCAGTAGTCATGTATGAATGTGAGAGCTGGACTATAAAGACATCTGAGGGCCAAAGAATTGATGCTGTTGAACTGTGGTGTTGGAGAAGACTCTTGAGAGTCCCTTGGACTGCAAGGAGATCAAACCAGTCCATCCCTAAAGGAAATCAGTCCTGAATATTCTTTGGAAGAACTGATGCTGAAGCTGAAACTCCAGTACTTTGGCCACCTGATGACTCATTGGAAAAGACCCTGATGCTGGGAAAGATTGAAGGCAGGAGAAGGGGATGAGATGGTTGGATGGCATCACCAACTCAATGGTCAGGAGTTTGAGCAAGCTCCAGGAGTTGGTGTAGGACAGGGAAGCCTGCCGTGCTGCAGTCCATGGGGTTGCAGAGTCAGACATGACTGAGAGACTGAACTGAACTGAAAGGGAGTAGATATTAAAAGCTCTCATCACAAGAGGAAAAATTTGTAACTACATGTGGTGATAGATGTTAATTTACTGTGGAATCTTTTCACAACATATGCATATATATAATCACCATGTTGTATGCCTGAAACTAATATGTCAATTATCTCTCAAAAACCACTTCAATGAAAAGCCTAATGTAGTACCCTAGAGAGTCATGCTGACAACTTTTTTTTTTCATTAAAATATTTCCTCTAAAATAAAATTTCATTGTACTATTCACTCTTAAAAATCAAGTTGCAGAAAAAAATGTTTGAATTGGCCCTGACTATATGAATGCTAGAAAAGACTAAGGAATCAAGTAATCTTGGAATAAATCTGAGAATTTGTCCCACACATCTTCCCCTTCAAAGACAGGAGAGAAAAAAAAACCCGGAATAAAATTAGATTAAGGTTGGTTATACTTCCACATGGGCAATTTATTCTCCCTTAAGTAGATATGGGAAGACCCAGAAACCAGGGTCTGAGGTATTCTGTTTTTGTTGTTTGTTCAACAACATAGAGGATTTTCTTTATCAAAATATTTGCCTAAGAATTATTAAAATCTTCAAAGTACAGACCTTAATATCTGTACCCACACAGATAATTTTCATAAAGGAAATAAAGGGAGAGAAAGTGATATCCTTCATGGAGCAGAGTTTGTTAAACCTGAGATAGTGTCCACTGCTATTAAATACAAAGTGCTTACTTGTCAAGTGTCACTGTATCATTGACATAGAAGTAACACAGTGTGAGACAAGAGATGGAGAAAGATGTGGAGAAAGAAGGAAATGTACCATAGTTCTCCCTGTATGATGACCATGAGGCTTATTTAGGAATTCCGTGTTGTTGAAGAATACCAGCAGGTTTTCTACAATAAGACAAAGATGTCGACCTTTCCTTCAAGGAGCTTCCTATACACACATAATGGACATACACGGTAGATTATTATACACGATGGTTGAGATAGATGAGGGGGAAGAGGTGAGGTCAAGGAGATGCCTTAGGATGGAAGGAGAGAAAAGAGAAAGGATTCATCAAGACAATATTTCCTGAACCAACATTTCTAGGTTACTCAACATGATCTTTGATAATTTCTTTGAATCAGAGCTCATATCTAGAAAAAGACTTCCCAACAGGAATAGGGGAAAGGATATGCAGCCATAACACTTCTTTAATGTCTGATTCCAGTATCATGTGTTATATTAGTGGATCTGGACTTGCTCCCTTTCCATCTGTGGCTTTCACTGTGACCAGCCCCACTTGGAGATGTGAGGCAAGCTTTGCACAGATGCATAAAAATTCACTTCTGAGACAGCCATGAGTAAACTTCCATGGATGGGCTACCATACAATAGCCAGTTTCAGAAAATGAAAGTTTATTTCTTTTTAAGTCATCATCCCAAAATGTATTTTTCAAGGAAGAAAGAATACTAGTTATAAACATTTATTGAAGAGAACACTCATAAACCCACAAAATTATATCTATGAGTAGAGTTCTCTATTACTAATTACCAATTGTCACAGTTTGAATCTTTTTTTGATCCTTAGTCTGAAATATGTTCTGACACCAACTCTCTTAATGAGATTGGGGCTAAATTCAAGAGTAGAACATTAAATTTTGATACCACTGTATCTTTTTAATGAACACCCACTGACTCACCTATCTACATACTCAGTTCAATGTTTTGCTGCACATTCTCCTGTGAACCTCTGCATCCATCAGAAGCGCTAATTAGCTAGTAACTATGGGACCCAGCAAATACTTGTTGAGTGTGATGGAATGGAGAAAATGAGGCCAGAGAATCCCCAGACCTGGTTTCCATCCTGGTTCTGCCACAAATCAGCAGTTGACTTACTCAACCTTTATGAGTTTCAGTTTTACCCATGTTAAATGTGGATGATGATAAACCATGAGAGAGTTATTGGGATGGCTGAATCCAATTAGATGCAGTTAATAAACTATGTAACTCTTGTGTCATTTTGTACCTACTAAACTGCCTTTAGTACAAAAATATTACACTTCAATCACTAAAAGGATGGCAAGGTACCACTTCTAGGGGTGACATTTTTAATCACCAGCTGAAAAACATGGGATAATAGTGAGTGCCCGTAACTGGCTATCTTTTAAACTTAGGAACAAAAGCCCATTCTCATTCCAAGTGTGGATCCAATATCATCTCAAGATGTGAAGTACCAGAGAGGAAACCTATAATCATATTCTTAAAAACTAAGAAAACTTTCAGCTAAGCAATTTCAAAATTTTTTAAATCTTAATATTTCAAAGTGTTAATTCAGTGCTTGGTCTTTATTTATTTTATTCTTTATTTTATTCTCTTTTGCCTTAACTGTCAAGAAGCTTAGAACTCAGTTTTATGTCTAGTTTTCAAAAGAATGCTTAGACTGTGCTTTTTGCTAGCACTTTTCTCCTGACTCACCTCCTCCCCCTTTCATTAATGTCTTCTCAAAAGAATGCTACTGAATTTGTAGTTTTTGTTTTAAGATGAGGGAATCAGGTTATAAACAATGAAGGAACATTTTTTAAAAGACAAAAATTGACAAAATTGTGAGTCTCAACCTAGTGTAGCTTCAGACTAAACAGCCGGCATAAGAAAACTCACTGTAGACTCTAGATGACATAGGATTATTTTGTTGAGTGTTTACTTCTCAATTGCTTTCTACCTATTGTGAGCCGCCTCTTGATTTCTTTGCAAACAGCAGGATTCCTCTCATTTCTCTAGTTTCAGATTTCACCAGAAATTCAGGAGCTGAGTCAGGACTACAAGTGGCCCCATCTGCCGACCAAGAAGGGTGAACTGTTTTGGAAATACAATGATGCCATGAGGACTCAGAATTCCCAAAGCATCTGAAGGAAATGATAAAGACTACAAGTTCTCCTACTAGATTTTACATTTTTCAAAGCCACAGGGTAAGCAAGACCATTTATTTTGAGAAGCCTCATTAACAGAAACTTCTTATGCAATTCTTTGTCTACCTTAGGGGGGTTTTCTAGTGACTTATACAAACTGGGTGTTCAATAAAGTTGTTGAATAAATAAAACATGGTTGTTCACAAGACTTACAGAATTGAGCTTATGGTTGTGGGGAAGAAGGGTTGGGGGAGAGATAGTTAGGGAGTTTGGGATCGACATGTACACACTGCTGTATTTAAAATGGATAACCAGCAAGGACCTACTGTGTACCACTGGGAACTCTGCTCAGCAGTATATGGCAGCCTGGATGGCAGGGGAGTTTGGGGGAGAATGGATACCTGTACATGTATAGCTGAGTACCTTTGCTCTCCATCTGAAACTATCACAACGTTGTTATTCCAATATAAAATTAAAAGTTAAAAAAATAAAGTAAAATAATGTACAACAAACAAACAAACATGTACCAATCAAAGAAACAAAAAAACTGTGGTCAAGATCAACAGAAGCAAACAAGATTCACTGTTAAGGAGTCTGTTTTGATGATTATACGGCTACCAGGAAAGACAGGTGAGCTTTAAGATAAGGAAATTCTACCCATAAACCATGCCAAGCTAGAGAACAAGGGCATAGAGCTGCTTTCTATAAATGATTTATGCAGGTAATTAATTACCATATTCTCATCTTGATGAAACCCCTACTGGATGTGTAAAATAGATAAGTAAGACAGAGGAGTTCAATGCAAAAACACTCATGTGATAAAAGACAATCACTGTAATATAGAAAAGTGAGCCATGACCCAGCTCAGCATACCAGACGGGGCTTCACAGAGAAGCGGGTCTTCCTATGGGCTTCAGAATCAAGGACAGATTCCTTATACGAGGCTCGGTCAGGCAGAGGCAAGAGCAAACACTTAGCTCTAGTGACACGAACGTGTCTGGTCTACACTAGCCGGGGGCTCACGAGGCTGACGAAAAGGGGTGAGACAGGACACAAGGCTAGCAACCCAGGGTGTGAAGGGCCCTTCACTATTTGCACTATTTGCATTGCCGAAGAGTTTGAAGTTGTTTTGAGAAAGCAGACATCCAAAGTAATTCAAACAGAAGAGTTCTATAATCAGATTATTAGAAAGTTAAGTCTGCCGGCTGCAAAATGGGCCCCAAATTAATTACCGAGCGTGCTCAACGTGCTAAGCCAGATACCAAGGGCTCAGCATGTATCGTCCTCACAGCAGGCCAGTCAAACAGACACAACTGCTTCCCCTTTCTATAGGTAAGGACACAGGGCTTAGTGAGATTAAGTGAATTGCCCAAAGGCATCATAGCTAGTGACAGCTCTGAGTATCTCTGATGAGGGTCTGATTCCAATGCTTACGCTCTTAGAACTAGAAGAGAGGGAGATCACAGGCAGGAAGCGCAGAAAGCAGGCCAGTGCCCGAGTCCATCCCAGAGATGTGGAGGACCTGAACCAGGGCAAAGAAAGTAGGATTTGAACCGCTAGCACACTGCTATAGCCAGTGGCTGCTATTTTAACAAATTGATCCTGAATGTAATAGAGGGCATTTCAGAGCATAGAATTGTCTTACTTTAAAAAAAAATTTTTTTTTTGAAAGAACGTTCCAACTACAACCATTCATTTGGAAATAAAAATCTACAATCAAACATTTTTCATGGCAGAAGCCAGAAACACGAAGCTTTAGGGACAGAAACTACTTCGAGCTTGATATTACTTACTAGAAAACATCTTTGCGTATCTCAGAACTAGTGGGCATGAGCCCACAATGAGGTTGTGCCTCACACCCACTACGATGGCCATAATAATAAAACAAAACAACATCAAAAAGGAAAAATAAGTGTTGGCAAGGATGTAAGGAAATTAGAGCCCTCCTACATGGCCAGTGGGAATGTGAAATGGTGCAGCTGTTGTGGAAAACATTTTGGCAGTTCTTAAAAAGTTAAACATAGGATTATCATATGACCTAGCAATTCCAATGCTAGGTTTATACCCAAAAGAACTAAAAGCAGAGACTGAAATAGATACATGCAGGCCAATGTTCATTGCACCATTACTCACAATAGCCGAAAGGTAGAAACAATTCAATTGTCTAGAATAGACAAATTCACAGATACACAAAGACTAGAGGTTACCAGGGGACTGAGGGAGGGGTACAGGGAGATTTTGCTTATTGGTTAGAGTCTCTATTTTGGGTGATGGAAAAGTTTCAGAAATAGACAGTAGAGATGATTACAAATATTTTGAAAGTACTAAATGCCACTGGATTGTACTTAAAATGTACTTTAAAAATTGTACTTAAAAATGGCAAATTCTATGTTATATATATGTTGTTACTTAGTTGCTAAGTCATGTCCAACTCTTTGTGACCGCCTGCCAGGCTCCTCCATGGATGGGATTTCCCAGGCAATAAAACTGTAGTGAGTTGCCATTTCCTTCTCCAGGGGATCTTCCCGACCCAGGGATTGAACCAGCATCTCCTGAGTTGGCAGGTAAATTCTTTACCACTGAGCCACCAGGGAAGCTCTAAATATATATGTATGTATGTATGTATGTGTGTGTGTAAGCAGACTTACCTTTCTAATAATCTGATCTACCTTTCTAATAATTTGATAATTTTTAACAGAATAAAAAAATTCCCTCAAAGAAAACAAAAAGCTAATGTGCAGTTGCCTCAACCATTGCCAGAGGAAATAAATGCAACCTTTATTTATAGAACTGTGTCAAACTTGGCCCCCATGCTGGATAAGAAATACAATATATACAAATAAGCCTAGAACCTTCAAAATATGCTATTCCAAAGAATTCAGTGGTTTCCTACAACCTACAGGCTACCATGGAAACTATTTTACAGGAGATGCCAGGCCTTTCCTGATCTGGTTCCTACTTACCTGTCCAAGTCTAGGCTCATCTGCCACATCACTTCTGCTAATTCTATGCTTCAGGGATACTGACATGCCCCATGAAACATGGGGCTCCCTCATACCATGGTTTGACCACGCTGTTCCGTGTGCTTAGGAAGGTCTCACTATGCACCCATCCCTTTATGATCTACCTTATCTATCATCCAGTTTCAGTTTCATGAAGCCTTGCCTGGACTTCTGAGCCTCCTTACCCATGGCCCACTGACTTTATTTATTGATCCCTCTATAATAGCAATTGTAATATAGCAATTGATTATTTGTACGTCTGTAGTCTACCAGACTTGGTACTTCTACCAATACATTGATACTTCCTGAATGCACCTCAATGCCCTTCCTCAATGGATACTAAATTTTAGCATGAATACAAGGTAAGAAGTAAAACATCCCAAAGTTAGAAAAGCTGCAAAGAATCACCCAAACCTATGGGACTACTAAGAAATCCACACACTTTGAAACTTAGAAGTTTCCTAAGAAGGCAAATGGGAAGCAGTTTATTGAGAATGTGCTCCCAGTGAAGTATAATTGGTCAACTATAAAGATGCACAGAGTTTCACTGCAAAGAAATAAAATTTGAAGGTGAAAAATAAAAATGTTAATAATCATCCAATGCTACCAACCTCAAACTGGTAATTTTATTATTTTTGCCACTAAATATGTCTGTTCCTCAGTAGAAGACCTTCCACATTTTACGTGACTAAATAAACCTCCTTTAAAATCCAACCTTTTTTGTTGTTGTTCTGCTTCTAAATACATATGATGATTGGGTTATTACTCCAAAGCACTACCTAGCAGATGTAGTTGATATAAATAGGTGGTTTTCCAGTCAAGATAGGTTTCTAGATAATAATTAACAAACTGATATTCTAATCGATAAACTCCCATAAGTTTGGTCAGCATTATTAGGGTCTAATCAGTCCTACACGGGCATAATTTAAAATGAAAATTTAGTTCTTTAGGACTGAGAATTTCAACATTAGGTAGAAATGATGTCATCTGGGGTTTACAGAACTTCTTTATGACTAAAATGGGGGCGGGGGTGTTATACTAAGAAAGACCTTTCCCTGATCACCTCCCTTTCTTCCTCTCTTTCAAGAGGTTACCTGGTTGTTACACTCCCTTGATTTCCCCCCTTTCCTGAGTTAGCTAATTCCAGCTCAGCTCAGTTTTTATTACCTACAACCCACATTTACACCACTATTTCATTAGGAAAACGTATTCCATATCCTTCAGATCCAACTTTAAACTTTTAACTACTTTTAATTTAGAGTATTTTGTACCCCTGGCCTGACTGGATAGGAATCACCACTAAATTTCCACCTCCCCTTGCCACTCTGGTCATGCCAATAAGATCCTATTTTTACCAGAATGTTGGATCCACTAACGAAAAGAATTAGAATTGAATATCAAAATCTTGCTTCTCTGCTTCTCCAGAGTTTTTTTTTAATTATCAGTAAGCTGGAGCCAGTGTTCCCCTAGGGCAGCCTGGGCCCCTGACCACCACGTGGAAATAAATGACTTGTGTGTCTGGGTCTTCTCTCCTGGAGCCCCCATCTGACACCGTGTCAGGCGTCATGCTGGTCTTTGGGGGCATTCCAAAATAAACAAGCTGGATTCTGTGTGATTGAGTCCCAAAAGGCCTAGCTGAGAAGTTTACCTAAAGGTCATGCCACATTTCATCAGAACCTCATAGAGGCTTTCAACATGCTCAATTCAAAAGGATGTGACTTGGCTTAGTCACGAGTGTCCAGGCCCAGAGAAGGTTCACATATGCTCTTTAGCAAGTCCAATTTGTAAGTCCTCACTCAGATGGACCCATGTGGCAGCTGATGCTGTAGGAAGAAAAGATGATGAGCAACAGAGGAGGGTGGAAGCCCTAGGTTTCAACTCTGGCTCCCTGACTTCATCCCACATGTGAAGCTGGGATTGTCAGTCACTCCTCTGAGCCTCTGAATTCCCAGTTTTAATGCATGTGTACACATCCTTTATACTTGAGAAGTTGGTCCCTCAAACTGTTCTACTAAGAACTAATTGTTACAAACATAAGAGCCAGAAACTGGAACTTGACTAATTCCTAAGACTCATTTGTGAACCTGGCCCTCCCAGAATCTGCTGCCCATGTGCCTGCTCTGACTAGTGGCAGGGTTGGATTTCCTCACACCCTTTTCATTTTAACTTGTCCATTTTAACTCCCTGGTTATCTCTGGAGAATTAAAGCAACAGCAACTCAGCAGGACCCAAAGGAGACGGAAGGCTGAGGGTAAGCCCACAGAAGTAATAATGGAAAACATACTCAACTTAAGTCAAAAGATTTTAAATTGCCATTCTTGCAAGAATAGGTTCTGTTTATTCTGAGGTTAAATAAAAAGAAAAAGAAAACACTGTCAGGAGCGATGTGAAAAATGATGGTAATTCAAAGCCTTGGATGCCTCCAAGTCCTTTTATACTGTGGCTGCTTTGTGCTTATCATATCAAGGAAAACATTTTTCACAGTCTTGTGATTTTGAAATGAGCTGTCCCTCTCATGTTGGTCTCTTGTCTTTAATTTATTGAATTGTAAGCATAAACTTCTAGGCACATGCAATTCCCTGACTTGGATGGGCTCAGCCTGATTACTGAAGGATTTGGAGAAAAGTAGGCGAAAGTTGGCACCAATTTACAACATTCCTCTGCCCCCCAACCCTGCACTAGCCCTACTCCTTCTGCGATTAAGGTGCTGGAGTTACTGAAGCTCCCTTTATACAGGACAGTTTTATTAAGATTATAATTCACAGCTTTCACTAGCATCTAATGTTCAAACATTTTCATTACCTCAAAAAGAAATGCTATACCTATTGGTACTCACTCCTGATTTAACCTTCTCCCCAGCCCCAGCATTCACTTGTCTGTCTTCTGCCTCTATGGATTTTCCTCTCCTGGCCATTTCATATAAATGACAGGCATCATGCACTATTTGTCCTTCTGTGACTGCTCTTGATGCTCCCTTTCTCCTTCCCTTATATGGCACAAGCCTTCGGTTCTCTCATAGCAAGAAAGGCAATGAATTTCACCAAACAGTGGCTAAACTTAAATACCAACACAAGTAACATGACACACAGGCCTGGATTAAGCTCTGTGGAGAGATATACATGGGACCCTAGGCTTGAGACACCCAGGCCACCTACTGAACACCCATCTCCCTGACACTCTGATTCCTCTATCTTTTGGTTTGCTCAGCTGCAGGTAAGGAGTTGTTGTTCAGTTGCTAAGTCAAGTCTAACTCTTTGTGACCCC
Organism: Cervus canadensis; assembly: GCF_019320065.1. Lineage (NCBI taxonomy): Eukaryota > Metazoa > Chordata > Mammalia > Artiodactyla > Cervidae > Cervus > Cervus canadensis. The sequence goes on from NC_057391.1 coordinate 26,496,532, forward strand.
CATGGGCTGTACCACGTCAGGCTCCTCTGTTCTCTACTGTTTCCTGGACTTTGCTCAAATTCATGTCCATTGAGTCGATGATGCCGTCTAACCAAGTCATCCTCTGTTGCCCCCTTCTCCTTAAGGAGAGAATCCATCGATTTTCTTTTTGCACCCTTGATGGATGAGCAACATACCCACTTCCCCTATTCCATCCTCTTTTCCTTCCACGCAACTCAAATCTGTGAAAACAAGGCTGGATTCTCCAAAGGAAAAAGTGTGATTAGGGTAACACGTTAAGGATTGCTTGCGGGAAGTCACCTATTGTCTGATAAATTCATAATTATAGGTTGCATCTCCTCTCTCTTAGAGGCACCATAACAGTCTCTTAGTTTAATTCTGCTGGTGGAGAGGAAGACTTTACATCATTTAGGAGGCCAGCTGTGTTGTACTTCAGCTGCAAAATATGAAAGTTCTCAAGTGTGCTTGGCATATATTCTGAGCTGAAGCATACGCTGCTTATGCAAGCAGAATATCCTTGCACTGCAGATGCCTAGAAAGGCGACACGGGGACTTTAGACATGTGTGGCCCATCGACACTGGCTCCCTCACTGATGAGCACACTCTATATCACTTTTTCCTTCTGTTTCATGTCTTTTAAATGGGCACCAATTCAACTTAGAGCCACCACCACAGAATTTCAGAGCTACAAACAGGATTCTTAGCGGTAATCAAACCTAATGCCCAAGTTACCAAGATAAAGAAAATGAAGCACAAAAAATGTACTTTATGTGGTCTACACATATCAGGCAAAGGTACTATCACCATTAAGTGTCAAAGAACACTTTACAAGGCACTATTTCCTTATGTCTTTTCAAACTAAAGTCTGAAGAAAAGATTTTTTAAAAGGAAACAAAAAGGTGAAGAGAGCAGGAACTCAATGTTTGTGATTAGAATCCAACATCAGACTGATTGCTTCCTGGCCACCTCCAATATCCTGTCCCGACCTCCTGACTTAAAAAGGACTCCCCATCCCTTCTATAGAGGTCAACGGCAGGCATAAACAGGACGGATACCTCTAAGATGCTTGTTGCAAGTTGAATAATTTCAAGTCTACGATGCCACCATTACTGAGAGAATTGAGGGTTTCAGCAACCTCAATTTGTCACGGTGGCTTTTTCAAATTTGACTTCTCTCCTTTACTTAATTCTTGATTCCCAGCCTCTGTCCACGTCTCCTCAGAAACTTTTGCCCACTGATTATCCCCTTGCTCTTATAATTCTACTTGTTCTCTTTCTACCTGGTCCTATCCCAAGTAGATAGGATCCCAAGACAGAGCAGGATGGCTGTGTACCAGCCCCGTCCTCCCACCAAAGTCTAATCAACTTTCTGCTTTTCTTGCACTTTCACACTTCTGGAAATAGAGTCATCTGTCCTCACAACTGCCTCTTCTTTACCTCCATTCATTCCATTAAAACTCAGAACTATATTTTGCCTTCTGCCCTCAAGCCAGCAGACTGCCTTGACTCCCTAAAGCAACTCAACTTTACAGATCCTGTTCTCTACACCATCTAAATATCTTATGAACGCATCCCCTTGTCTCATTCTTGTTCCCAGTGTCTGAAGTCAAGGCCCTAATGTCTCTGGACAACGAGTTTATGCTTTGTCTTGGCGGGGCTTCTATCTTTGCCTTTCCTAGTTATTCAATTATACTGCCTCCAGAGCTAGTTGTCTTAAAATACAAACCTGAAGTCATCTCCTATTCAAAAACTTTCAGTTACACACCCCTTACAGGGTAGTTTATTCTATAGGATGTTTTCTATAAGCTAAAGGCCAGTTTCCCCAGCTATCAGCCCTGCATCACTGCTCTGCTGCTGCTGCTGCTAAGTCGCTCCAGTCGTGTCCGACTCTGTGCGACCCCACAGACGGCAGCCCACCAGGCTCCCCCGTCCCTGGGATTCTCCAGGCAAGAACACTGGAGTGGGTTGCCATTTCCTTCTCCAATGCATGAAAGTGAAAAGTGCAAGTGAAGTTGCTCAGTGGTGTCTGACTCTTCAAGACCCCATGGACTGTAGCCTACCAGGCTCCTCCATCCATGGGATTTTCCAGACAAGAGTACTGGAGTGGGTCGCCATTGCCTTCTCCGCATCACTTTCCTCCACGATTCCTTTTCTGGCCAAACTGAACTCCTGCTACAACCCACTCTGTCCAGCCCTTTCATATCCTGCTGCCTTCATTTATGCTCTTCTTTCTGGCTAGAGTATATTCTATTTTCTCCATCTATTTCTAATTTTCCTTTAAAGTCTAGTTCAAGTGTTAGCTCCTCTCTGAAGCTCCCCACTCCCTAGCTGGCAGTGATCACTCCCTTGTCTCACTGTCCTCCGGACCTCTATGGCACTGGAGCACTTTTCTGTCATAGCACTTAACATACTACACTGTAATGACTGCTTTTAAAAGAAAATTCAGAGTTCTTTTAAGTCTCCTGGAAATCACACTTGTCATAGGGTCTCTTTCTAATGTTCATGTTTTCAGAAGTTTGATAAAATAGGATGAATTCTTGCCCAAGACATAAATCTTTTGAGAATCCTCTAAATCAGCAAAAAAAAAAAAAAAAGTGCTTTGACAATACAAGTGTGTTTTTACTGTGTTTCCTTGAAAATAACTAGTTACTTTCCTCTATTAAAAAGCAGAGCTAGGCCCTTTCTAGAAGCACAAATGCCAGAACTCAAGAGGTTGCAAGAACACCTTATTTTTCTTCTCCAAAAGTAGAGTCATTTTATACATGAAAAAACCTTGGTAATAAAAAATCATGACTATCAAAATGGTAAAAAAAAAAAAAAAAAAAAAAAAAAGACGGTATACTTGCTTTCAGGCTCAGAGATGGGCACTCCATTCCCATCCTCAAAAAGAAAACAATAGAAAAGATAAGAAACCATCCTATGGAATTTTATTTTCTCGAACAGAATATTTTTTCTCTATCAAGACTCAACCCCAGCCGCCTTCCTCCAGGAAGACTGGCTTTCCTCCTCCTTCCCCTGACACAAATGCATACGAACTTGGTTTTCTCCATTTAACAAGTCAATCTGTTTGCAAACAGGAAGCTGCCGAAGTGGGCGGGTGTGAAGCAGACAAACCGGAGGACAGTCTGAAAATGCAGCAGCAGAGCAGGAGCTCAATTTAGCCACCCCGCTCAGCTTCGGAGTTACAACCAAACCCTGTCCGTCCCCAGTGCGGCAGGAAAAGGCCTGAGTCCCGTCCTCCTGAGCCTTGGTGACAAAGGCTAGGCCCTGAGTGGAAGCCATGGGGCTTTCCTCTTCTTTCCCCAGAGGGCAGGCGACCTCTGCCAACACACATGGTCTGTTGGGAGGGATGGCTGCAAAGTGATCTTTATGGTGACAGTCGACTTACTTGATGGAAACCCACACACTACCACCTGCTGATTCTCCTAAGGGCTTAACAAGCTTTGGAGTTTCCACTGTCAGCTTGCCCCCTGGGCGGAGTGGCATCCAAGCCCAGATCCAGCTTGGGAACATACCTCTGGCACTTGGAAGAGGTCAGCGGCAAGTCAGGGACCAGTGCAAGCTGCCCTTCCCAGCTGGGGGCCAAACGGGTCATTAGATGCACTCTTTTGCCAGAAACTACTGCCTCTGTGAGCCCAAAACTGTGTCCAAGAGGGGGATGTCTAGTTCATTTCAGTGGCTGTATTTGTATCTATTCGCCTAAGTAACTATCCTCAATAACTGAGAAACTCTTCACTAAGGAGCCTAGTGAGTGTCATCAACAGGTGTAACTGACTCGCAAGAGACACACATTTGATATTACACTCAGCAGTAACAGGAGATCTCTTGGTGGACAACTGTGACAAGTTCTTTCTTGGAGGTTAATTTGGCCCTAAAATGTCTTCATGGAGCTGATGACTGCTGAAAACCTCCACAAGACAAGACAGACAGACCAGACAAAGAGGTCTGACAGTTTTCTCCCTATGCCTTAGGGCTTATTGCCGAGGTGATGGCCACTAGTGAGGTCCAGGAGAAGCCATCAATGACAGAGTTAAAGGACAGAGACCCGCACAGAAACATCTGCACAGAAAGCTCTCAGAAAGTGTGAAACTTCTGTAGCCCTCATGATCTTTTGTATATGAGCAGTCAGGGAAATTAACTCAACGTAAATTTGATGCTGTGGTAAGTTCTGTGATTCAGATTTTGGCAGCTTCACTCAATCTGTAAATTTTAAAAAATAGTTTTTTAAAGAAGAACATGACCAAGGAACAGGTGATGTTGCCTAATTACCCCACAAGTATCCTACCTACCCATCCTTATACCTTATTCCTTCTCATGTCTATATGTGGCCACACAAACTCCTCTTATGATGTGCATTTGAATAGAACATGCCAGATTGGTTCACTTTGATGACAAATGTCTGCCCTGTATTTCTTAAGGCAGGAAGCACACTTACCTGTGTCACTTAATACCTCAAAGATGTCACGGTGATGGCTAAGCGTGTGTAGAGACAACAATCTATTGTTTACACTGAGTCTTGGTATCTTATAACTTTTCTCAGGGGTTCAGCAAGACAATTTCAGTAGTGGGGAAGCAACTTTTAAACAGCCAGAGCAAGAGAAATCCAGGCACAGGGGCCTGAGAAGCAGGGTACCAGCAGTGAGCTTCTAAGCCAGGGATGGATGTGGCAAGTGTACCTGGCTGGGCTCTCCACCCACTGCTGCGCTGTCTGAAGGCCCCTACCCCTCCCATCGCTCTGGAGATGAAACAATTTACAGTGGAGAGCAAACACCTCCAAGAGATGTTTACAACTCAATTCCAAGTCTCTCTGACAATTAGATGAAAATAAGGCAATGAAGCACACACAGACTGCTCAGTGCCTTCCGAACAGCCGACTTTCTTCACCTGACAAGCTTTTCTTCTTGAATCCATTATGGATGGCTGGTCCTGTGTTTGAATAATGAGGATGAACTTGAGTGACAAAAAGTTTGTCTAAACTGGTAACAAATCATTCCCAACATCTTGACATGTGGTGAATAATTAATTTCCACTGTAGCGGCTACCTGCCTGTTATGATTCCAATTTAGGGAGCCTTGGGCTTGTCAAGTGCTCTGAAGAAGCAGAGCATCATGTTCGGCTATTCAAAAATACCTAAGGAGCAACAGTGCCCCGAGTCTGATGGGCTAACAGATTGGGCCCAAATATCTGCTTTATTGGTGCAGTGACATGTATTCCCCAGGAAGCTGCATTTTATGGACCAGTTACATCGTTCCTCTCACTCTCATTTATCACTATACGCAGAGCCCCAGATCCTGTTTATGCAGCAAAGATGCACAATCTTCCCAAGTTCAAAACCAACGACGAAAGAAAAGAAACAGAATCTATTGGACTTCTACATTCTCTGGGATTTATCCCTGCTTTGGACTGCTTCAAGCTATAAACATGATTTGAATCCTAGGACCACCAGACCCTGCTACTTTTCTGAGTCTCTTGGGTTGAAATGCTCCTCCATTCCAGGTCCAAAGGAAAAAGGCAATGGGAACTAGCACGGCCTGAGTCCCTTGTAACTTTTTAGACTATAAAATAAATTGATTCCCTCTAAGAGGTGGGTTTTAATTTAGCTATTTTGCAAGCATAGCTAGAACTCCAGGAGTGAGAAACTAAGATACTGTCTCTTGTATACCCACTTCTGGCCAAGATGAGACAAAAGGACTAGATTTACCCTCCCACTTGAAATGCCAACAGAAAAAAGAAGAAAAAATCTAGGACAAGATAATCCGTATGAAACAACAGTTTTGAAGACAGTGGCCATCAGGCAAAGGAGGGTGGTAGGCCCTACAGTTGGCCCTGCTTTCTGCCTATGGGGGTTCCAAGCTATGGCACGGGGAGGGGCCCCCCAGGGGGAGCCTGAGTGAAAGAGATGAAGCTGAGGATCTGGAGAGACTGCGACAGCAAGTGTGTACGGAACAGAGGACCAGAGAGCTGAGAGCTGCACAGAGAGAGGAAGGCCCGAGACTGTGTCCTGTATTTCTAAGGAGAATGCAGTCACCCAGGATTTTGGCCAAACCAACTGGATAACTGGAAATTCTCCTTCTGTCTGTACTTGCTACGGGTTAGCAGTTTAAAAGTGGACTCCCTGCTGTATTATGGAAAAGAAATACTTAAGGGTTTTTTAAACTCCCATCTAGATACATCTGCACAAGCATATATTTCTGTCAAATTTGTGAAGAATATTTTCCAGGTATCAATCACTTTAAGTAAATGGCTATAAATCTTAAAGATTCATTTTTCCATTCAACGAGGGCAGCAGTTGAGGTTCAGACTAAAAATACTGATGTTCTGCCCAGGAGGGCTGCCAGATAAAAATACTAGATGGCATATAGCATTTAGGACATATGGAAAAGTTACTTGTTTATCTGAAATTCAAGTTTAGTAGGGTGCTCTTTTTCTTTTCTAAATCTGGGAACCTTACTCACAAGCAACGGTATACAGGAGAACTCTACTAGATTTGACTCTCGAGTGAGGGAAAAAGGGAAGGAAAAAATACTTATGCTGCAGGAACCACTCAGATGGTAACTATACAACTCATGGTTAATCTGGAAGCCAGAAGCCATATTAGGAGTTAATGCCTTTCTTTTTACACTCTGGTTTTCTGCAGACACCACCATTTTCTCTTTACTCACTCTCTCCCACTGCCAAGGAACAAGGGTTCCACTTGGCTGGTATGAAGTTATGTGAACACCATCCTACTCCATCCAATGACACAAAATGAGTTACCCAGCTCGCAGGTCTCTATTGGGTTACAGGGGCATGTCACCCCTCCAGGACCTTCCCATTTCTCTCACAACACAAGTCAATGTCCTCACTGTGGCCTCTGAAGCCCCCAGCTCTCTGGCTTCAGCTACCTCATCTGCTGCTCCTCTGTCACGTCAAGCAAGGCCTGTTTCAGGCGCAGGTACATGCTGTCCCTTCTTCCTGGAACTCTCTCCACAGGTCCCCCTAAGGCTCGCTCTCACTCGGCCATCAGGCCTTTGTCCAGTGAGGCCCCTCCCCTCCACCATACACAGCCTACTCCCACCGCTCCATTTTATTTCTCTGCTGACATACATATTTATTTGCTTCTCTATTTATTGTTGTTCTCTCTGTTCCAGAATGAACACTCCATAAGATGAGGAGCTTTGCTTTTGTTCCTTGAAAAATCCTCAAAACCTAGACTCAAACCTGGCAGGTATCAGGAATTCAATAAACATCCGTGGAAGGAATCCATAGTCTGGCCTGACACCTTTCTCCTCCTCATCGGCTGGCTAAATTTCAGCCACGTCCAAACTGATTCTTCAGAACACAGGGCCAGAGACGGCAGCCCGCAGCAGACTGGGGGCCTGCCTGCATAGCACGCACTTGAGCATTTGCAGGGCAGGGCTGTCTGACCCCCATTTAGAGATCTTCTGTCCACTGTTTGATTCCTTGCCTCTTAAAAGCTTATCCTTAAAATGAAAAGCTCCAGTGTAAGTGTTCTTGAGAGGCAATTAAATCTCATTTGGTCAACCCTTTTACTGTCAGAGATTGATGGGAATAGATCACAGATAGATGTTTTATGGAGGTGGAGTGAGGCCGTAGGTGAGGGGAAAAGAGTTGGAGGATTCCTGCGAGGGGCGCTAAAATACCCAGAGGCCCAGCCATCCGGCCAAAGGGCGTTAGTTATCTGTCATCAGTTATCTACTGCTTGAGACTCCCTCCTCCCTAATCAGCTCTCTAATCAGAGAAGATCATAATGGAAGAAAGCACATGTGGCGCAGTGGTAAGAATCAGCCTGCCAATACAGGAGACACAAGAGATGCGGGTTCAATCCCTGGGTCAGGAAGATCCCCTGGAGAAGGAAATGGCAACCCATTCCAGTATTCCTGCCTGGAAAATTCCATGGACAGAGAAGCCTGGCAGGCTGCAGTCCATGGGGTCACAAAGGGTCGGACACGACTGAGCGTACACACACACACAGGCACAGACAGGCACACTGCTGTGTCCACGTATGCCCCTCAAAGCACACGAAGTGTTAATGAACCACGGCAATGCTCTTCCCATCCTAACCCCTGACTACAACTGAATACCCTTCCTAGCCACTGGGATGAGCAGGTAACTCAGGCTGATGACCAGAGCAACACATCCTTCGAGGTATTCTGCTTAGTTCAAGGGTAGGCACATGACCTAAGCATGGCCGTTGAAAGTCCTTTTTAGAATAGAGACGGCAGAGAAGAAAGGAATGTACTCTCTTCTCCAGGATCTACAGTGGTGAGGATGTTAAGAAGCTGGCGCCACTGTGGACCTCTTTGTCCCCATAGACAGAACTTGCCTGAAAATTAAGCAGAGCCCAAGTGACACAGAGTCAAATCCTGATGACATCATCTAAACCCTCAATTCAGCTGGGTCTGAAGCCAACACCGTAACTATCCAATTACATTAGCAAATAACTTTCCCATTTTTGCAAGCTCATTTGAGTTGGATTTTTGTACTTGAAATATCTTTAATACACATCATTACTACCTACAGGCATTACCTGCTTGTATCGGAGAAGGATCTATCCAGAGTTGACTGCTGTTTTCTACTGGAGAAAACTACTGAACATATAATATGAACAGGCTAAAAGACTAAATCAGCACACCAGAGAGAGATTTCATGGTTCTCCAGATTTGTTCAACCATATTTCTTTTCACTATGGAAGGCAAGATAAACCTCCCATGGTCCCAGAATCTTGTCTCTTGGCTAAGAATCTTGGCCAAATAACTCAGTGAAAAGTCCCTGGGAATATCGCTAGAGTGGACAGAAGACAGTTTAAAGAGCACATCTTACCCAGTTAAACTCCAAGTCACATACTTAACCTGGTGTGTCGGGAGTGTGGTTTACAGCCTCAGTCTCTGGCGCCAGGACTGTGGCCTTAGAAAATGAAAACCAGCCATGGCGGCTCACTCAGATCACTAAGCCACAGCTCACACTAAAAATACCCACCCAAGAAGACTGAAGTTTTCTTTTTATGTTTGATAGAAAATATCATCACTCTTGGTTCAGAGAACTCTATGTATTTACAGCATTTCCATAAACATTATCTCACTGAGGCTTTCACAGCAACCTAGGAAGTACTATGGTTCTACTTTCCAAATGTGACAACCAAGGTTTTCCATGTGCTCAAGGTCATCAAACTAGTCAGCACCACAACTAGGACTTAAACTTGGACCATTTGACTCATGCTATTTTAATTCTGCTTCCAAGTTTCCCCAAGAGATGGCCTCTAGGACACTTGATATCTGATAATGGGTGTGGAGGGCGGGGGAGGACTTTAAGCAAAGATTATATGTATATGAATATGTACATATTCTGCCTACAAAGACTAGAAGGAAATAGCAACTCACTCCAGTATTCTTGCCTGGGAAATCCCATGGACAGAGGAGCCTGGCGGGCTATGTAGGATCCATGGGATCACAAAAGAGTCAGACATGACCTGGCAACTAAACAATAACTGTCTAGAAAGGAAGAAAAAAAAGTAGGCTACAGATTTCAAAAATCTAGTTAGTGTCAGTCCTATTTGTACTTTTATTATGAATGTATTATGAACTCAACTATTTTCCATTTGCATTAAGACTTCGTTATACCAGTAACACTTTTCGGTTTTTAAATAATTTGCTTGGTTTATATGCGTTTTACAGAGATTCAAACTTAGTATTTTCCAATTTGACAGTTAAAATTAACAACAGTAGTAAAGCAGACATTCTTCATTTAAAACTGGTCCCTATTTTGTATTATGTTTATTGTGCTAAGTCATTGTGCTAATTGAATTATCCATTTCAATGACAGTCACTGTGTGTGGATGAACCAGCAGGCTAATGAGGATGGTATAGCCCAACGAATTTGGGCTTTGGTATCATATAAACTTTGATTTAGACCACAGCCATCCCCATCTATGTGACCTTGGCCAAATTAGTTAGCAGCTCTGAAGCCCATTTTTAAAATTGGTTAAGAAGGGATAAGTGTTTACCATTTAGAATTATTTTGAGAATTAAATGGACAAACAGACACATAAAAGTTCAATAAAAGAGTTTCTTCCCTTTAAAGATCACCAATATGTTCTGTCATTTATAGTCACCAGTATAAGCTAAAAAACAACAGCACAAGCAATATTTTGATTTTATATACTGTCACCATTTCTACTAATAAAAGGCACCATCCCAGATGCAAGCTAACTGTTTTTTTACTACCACATCACCCTTGAAAGGGAGAGGCAAAACACTTCTGACAGAGCAGGAACATGTGGCCTGCTATTACAAGTGAGAAATATCCATGCAAAACAACTGTTTATCTCTAGGTTGACAAGATATCCCATATGCTTTTTGGCAATACCATTTATTTTTTTACAACTCATCTAAAATTATGGCTGGCTAACAATCTCTCTTCTGGCTTTAATTTGGAAACCATCCAGGATTTATTTAAAGAACTCAGCCAAATCTAACTAAGAGTGATGATGTTTTGAAGAAACTGGAGAAAACAATGGACTTGATTATGAACAGATTCCTCTTAACTGTTTAAGTTCAGCATTGGATATCAAGCATACACAGAAATACTTGAATATAATTATTGGCCATAAAGCTGATGGGAGACAAAATCATGGTTATTTATTTCAATGAAAAAAGAAAAAGATTCATTTTATGTTTTCTAAAATTATATTTACATCAATGCATCACACATGTTTACTAAAAGTTTTCTTACAGAATTATTATTCTATAGTGAAATTTACAATTTGACCTGGAAGAATATTCAGAGACTTCATCAAACCTATCAATACTGAAAGACATCTTCATTTCTTGTGTATGTGTATATATATTTATATACTAAGAATGTTTATATTTAAAATGTATCAGGCATATATAGTTCAGTTCAGTCACTCACCATTGACATATAAAGTATTTCAACTCATCTCCGATTACTAAAAGCATCTAATACCCACTAACAAAAAAAACAAAATGAATCTCAGCATTTCTCAGCACAGTCTTCAGTATTAGATTTTTGGCTTTAAGCATATATCTTAGAGTTTATATTTGCTTATCTTCATAAACTCAAGTATCTTATAAAGATATTGGCTCAGAATTTTAAAAAAAGAAAAAGCATTCTCACAGGTTTAATTTGCTGCCATACACGGTTAAAAAGCAAATACCAACATAGTTAACTGGCCAACAGGATCTTTCATCAGTTACTGGATTTCAAACCTCTTTATAGAGTCCTGGTTCAGAAGTGAAGTCTTTACAACTCTTGATGTCCCAATCAGCTGTCCCAGCCATTCATTCATGTCTTTGCTGTCCCATAAAAAAGACACAAAGTAAAGTACCAGAGTGAAATGCCAATAATTGCTCATTTAAATAACCCTGTCTTTATTCATGTGATGGTGGATGTAGTCACACACAATAGGGTCATGGCTGAGCCCAAGGGGCTGGCACTGCCCACCGCTGTCCATCTGCGGGAAACTCACTGACCACTAACATCTCTGCAGCTGACGCCATGGTCAGCCTCATTAGTCTCGGCCCTACTGGCATAGGATTTCATAACAACAAACTGCACCAAGTCCAAAAACACAAACTTGATATCCCACAGCAGCAAGTCTTCTGAGTCCTTGAGTAGTAGGCCTTGGGCACCCCACGCTTTGGACAAGTACTGAGAGACATGCTCTTAGTCTGTACAGGATTTATGCCGAATGGATCACCTCCAGAGCTGGTGGTCTAAGTCTAGCAAAGCTGTTTAACACGTTAAGTTCAGCCTAGTATTAACAAAAAACAACACTAGCCTAACTGTCTGTATTTCCATATATCAGGTTCTCAAGTAGAGGTCTGGGTTAAGACAATGAATAAAGGATATTTATCCAAGGTAGATAGTGAATCAGCACAAGTAAGACAGTTAACGCCCAGCACCTGGTGAATGCCTTTTCACATATCGGATGCAACAGGTGTATGCACCTTCTCTGCACCTTCAGTATTTGAGGAGTGAAAATCAAATCAGAAAATCTAAATTCCACTGGTCGTTACTGATCATACCACTTCAGCAGTGCTATTCATTGCCCCTCTTCATCTATAAAATGGAAACAGCTGTGGAAAACTCACTGACCACTAAAATGGAAAATTAAGTCACCCACGGTCCTACCCCAGAGATAATCACCGTTAACATCTTGGTCGATATCCTTGCTCAATTATTCACATGGATACAGATTTGAGAGGGGGGGAGAGATCAGAATTGATCCCAAAATGCTATCAAATATAAAATTTACCATTCTTGGAAATTCTCTCTGGTCTATGGGGAAGGCACTTGTGAATGAATCAACCACAAAAACAACTCTGAAGGTATTAGTGTCTTATGTCATTCCCATCTGATATTCTTACATTGTACAGAACTATCTATGACCAAGAAAGCACTCTTAAAACACAACATTTACACTGATTTCTATCCCCTTTCCCCCAAAGCAACCTCTCTCTAAATACTCTTCACCATTTCTGCAGCACATATATGGAGATGTTTTGCTTCTCTATCTGCTGCTTCATCATAATCATGGGGAAAGAATCTCATCTTTCTCTGATAGGGACTACTGCCCCAGATTAAGGGATCTTGGAGCCTTAAGCATCTGAAGACTCTTTAAAAACGAACTTCTGGTTAGCAAAGGGGAAAAGGCTGGGGGACAGATAAACTAGAAGTATACCTACTATATACAAAATAGATAACCAACAATTACCTACTATATAGCACAGGGAACTATACTCAATATTTTGTAATCACCTATAAGGGAAAATAATTTTTAAAAGTATATATTAAATATGTGTAACTGAATGTGCTATATACATGAAACTAACACACTGTCAATAGTTCAACAAAAGTCATTGTTGAAATTAATAAATATTCACTCAGAAGATTTGGAAAACACAAAGGAAAGAAAAAGGAAAATTAAGTCACCCACAGTCTTTTCCCAGAGATAATCACTATTAACATCTTGGTAAAAAACAAACAAAAAAACATTTTGGTAGATATCCTTGCTCAATTCTTTATATGGATATGGATTAGAGAGAGGGGGGAGAGATCATAATTGATCCCAAACTGCTATCAAATATAAGATTTACCCATCTTTTAATAAGAACCCTGTAAGAGTGGGGCACATACATTGTAAAATGTATCCTTATTTCAAAAATGTTAAACAGAAAACGATTTGTCCTAGTCTTTAATATATTTTTCCACATGGCCTCATACTGAACATACTGTTCATCATCTAATTTTTCCAGTAAAATATTGTGAACATTTGTCCCTGTAAAAAGTATTCTACAGATCAGAAATTCTAAAATTTCTACAGCATCATTTAAAAAAATTAATTTAATTGGAGGCTAATTACTTTACAAAATTATGGTTTTTGCCATACATTGGCATGAATTAGCTGTGGGTGTACATGTGTTCCCCATCCTGAACCCCCCTCCCCATCCCATCCCTCAGGGTCATCCCAGTGCACCAGCCCTGAGCACCCTGTCTCATGCATCGAGCCTGGACTGGCGATCTGTTTCACGTATGATAATATACATGTTTCAGTGCTATTCTCTCAAATCATCCCACCCTCACCTGCCCCCCCTCAGAGTCCAAAAGACTGTTCTTTACATCTGTGTCTCTTTTGCTGTCTCGCATATAGGGTCATCGTTACCATCTTTCTAAATTTCATGTATATGCATTAGTAAACTGTATTTGTGTTTTTCTTTCTTAATTACTTCACTCTGTATAATAGGCTCCAGTTTCATCCACCTCATTAGAACTGATTCAAATGCATTCTTTTTAATGGCTGAGTAATATCCTATTGTGTATATGTACCACAGCTTTCTTATGCATTTGTCTGCCGATGGACATCTAAGTTGCTTCCATGTCCTGGCTATTATAAACAGTGCTGTGATGAATATTGGGGTACACGTGTCTCTTTCAATTCTGGTTTCCTTGGTGTGTATGCCCAGGAGTGGGATTGCTGGGTCATATGGCAGTTCTATTTCCAGTTTTTTAAGGAATCTCCACACTGTTCTCCATAGTGGCTGTCCTAGTTTGCATTCCCACCAACAGTGTAAAAGGGCTCCCTTTTGTCTGCAACCTCTCCAGCGTTCATTGTAGACTTTTGGATAGCAGCCATTCTGACCGGTGTTAGATGGTACCTCATTGTGGTTTTGATTTGCATTTCTCTGATAATGAGTGATGTTGAGCATCTTTTCATGTCTTTGTTAGCCATCTGTATGTCTTCTTTGGAGAAATGTCTGTTTAGTTCTTTGGCCCATTTTTTGATTGGGTCATTTATTTTTCTGGAACTGAGCTGCAGGAGCTGCTTGTATATTTTTGAGATTAATTCTTTGTCAGTTGTTTCACTTGCTATTATTTTCTCCCATTCTGAGGGCTGTCTTTTCACCTTGCTTATAGTTTCCTTCATTGTGCAAACACTTTTAAGTTTAATTAGGTCATGTATGTTTATTTTTGCTTTTATTTCCATTACTCTGGGAGGTGGGTCATAGAGGATCCTGCTGTGATTTATGTCAGAGAGTGTTTTGCCTATGTTTTTCTCTAGGAGTTTTATAGTTTCTGGTCTTGTTTAGATCTTTAATCCATTTTGAGTTTATTTTTGTGTATGGTGTTAGAAAGTGTTCTAGTTTCATTCTTTTACAAGTGGTTGACCAGTTTTCCCAGCACCACTTTAACAAGAGAATGTCTTTTCTCCATTGTATATTGTTGCCTCCTTTGTCAAAGATAAGGTGTCCATAGGTATGTGGATTTATCTCTGGGCTTTCTATTCTGTTCCATTGCTCTATATTTATGTCTTTACAGCATCATTTTAATGGCAACATAGTATTCAGCTGGGGAGGGGGACAGCTGAATGTAATCACTGGATGGCCTGTTACAGGGTTTTACCAGGTGGCTTAAATTCATACAATACAGAGTGCTTGTGAAATCAACAAGAAAGTTACATCTATCCTGACCAAGGCTATTACTTTAAGGATAAAAATATTAACTTTTTGAATGAGCTTTGAGAAGTTAAAAGTAGAGGAAACGTAAGGCAGAACTTCCATCCTCTGAAGGAAAGCATCCAGGGGTTTCTTGACTCTATTCTCCTTCAGGATGGTTGTCCCAACAAGGCAACACTATTTTTAAAGATCTCATAATAGCTGAGCAGAAGATAACACTAAATGAGATGCTCAAGGGACACACTTCACTGGGCGCAAATAATAACAGCCCTAGTTCTGGGACTTCCCTGATGGACCAGTGGTGAATTATCTGCCTTGCAACGCAGGGCACAGGGATTCGATCCCTTTTTGGGAAACTAACCAAGCCTGTGCACCACAACTATTGAGCCCACAAGCCACAACTAGCAAGTCTGTGCTACAAACCCGCATGACGTACCACGCCACAGCTAAGACCTACATGACCCAGCCACGAACACTTTTTTGAAAAAGAGTACTGCTTCACATCTGGCCCAGGGTTGCCAATGCCTTTAACGTGTCCTGGTAACCAGAACATATTTCTTATGGTAACTAAAGCTACCAGTTCAGGGTGACCAGGTCACCGTGGGTGGTAAAGGCAGGCAGCTAGCCTGGCAAGTTGTTTCTCTTAAGATGAACCTGGCCATGATGCCCTGGTTCTAAGTGAGTATAACTGACCCAAACAGTCACTCAGAGATAAGAGGCAAGAAAAATACAAAAAACCCCCACAAAACCTTGTAAAAGAGGGTTCACGGGATGCTGTTTTTCATTCAGGTCATAGCTTCAGAGTGTGAGTTGGAGCAAGAAAGAGATCAGTGATAATTTTAGCAATACTGCTTCCCAATGGACACCAACTCAGGCATCTCACCATCGGATCTATTTTTTTTCTTTCCAACTCCAGAAAAAAATCAAGAAACCTTACCCCTTCCTTCCTGACCTCAGGAAAGCACCTCTTTCTCTTACCTTGTTCTCACAGCTGCTGTGAAGGAAGAAGGTCTCGGTAAAGGAAGTTCAGATTAACGATGGAGCTCAGCCCTCTGCAGTTTCACCAAGTTTTAAGCCGGCAAATGGCTCAGGGTGTCACATGCTCGCTCCCCCCACGTGAACGCAGAGAGCAACAGGTTCAATCAGTTATCTTCATCATTGAGAGAGTGGCTTTTAAAGAAAAAGGAGTGACAAAAGGGGAGCCTATAGGGTATGTGAAATTTATTTTGCTGGAATTGAGCTGCAGGAGCTGCTTGTATATTTTTGAGATTAATTCTTTGTCAGTTGTTTCACTTGCTATTATTTTCTCCCATTCTGAAGGTTGTCTTTTCACCTTGCTTATAGTTTCCTTCATTGTGCAAAAGCTTTTTTGCTTTTTCTTTTTTCTTTTTAAAAGGATTTCATTTCTTTACCTTGGTGGTAGGCAGGGTTGGTCATTCAATTTATTATCCAAATCAGGACACTTTCAAGAGTGAAAAAATATGCCATCAATAATTATAAGACACTATAAACGAGGATGGTCCCAGTTAACTGATATTTGCCTAGTGTTAGGACATACTTTTTTTTTTCTTTTACATTAATATGTTTGTGTTTCATAAGTCTAACTCTTAAGTGGAATTATTCAGACACAGAAGAATATGTTCACAATTCCATCTAAAGTTCAAAAACAAGCAAAAGGTAGCCACAGGGTAACAAAGCCGGTCAGAGCGTTCCTTGGGGGAAGGGGTAAGAAGGAGAGGAGCGGGGCATGGGAGAAGCTTTGGGGATTCTTCTAATAATGCACTCTATTTCCTGATCTAGGGTTATATAGATTTTGTATTAATTCATTGAGCTGCATTGTTATGATATAGGGACTACTCTATTTATTCTACTTCAAGTTTGGTGGTGGTTTAGTCGCTAAGTCATGCCCAACTCCTTGTGACCCTGTGGAATTTCCCAGGCAAAAATACTTCAATTTTAGAAGCTCATTAAAAATATAACTTTAGGATTTGATTGTTTGCACATATGTACACACACACACGCATATCTTTATAGCTACAGCTATAACTAAAAATGTACCTTTCTTTTAGGTTTATGTTAGTATCAGCTGCCATATCACTCTTCTTCCTGCCTGTGGGTGGGAAGGTACCGGTAGAAAGCTGTGACCCATGAACTATTCAAGGTTATATTTTTAAATATAGGGAAAGAGAGCTGAGTTCTGGGTCAATTGATTTATTATATTGTAACAATGCAGACCCTAAGAAGTACTATAAATGTTGTCTTTAAACTGGTAACAGGCAAATACAAATTATGTCATCACAGTCTCGCTACAACACAGCTCCATCTCACAGGTAAAGAAATGGAGCCTCAGACACAGGAGGTCCCCTGTCAAAGATGATACCAGGATCTGGCTCCAGGTGTCAGGGGCGCTAAGCCTGTGTTCCTTACCATGAGGACTCTGATTTCAGGACTCAGTTACGACTCAACTAAATCCCAAACCTGGTGCAGGATTCTGGATTTATGTCTAATGCTACAATTTGGGGAAACCAAACAGTCAAGGCAGAAAATCAAGAAATATCAGCATACTCTGAAAGGTCAATTCTTAGCATGCTGTGGGCAGGTGACAGCTTATAGTGCCCATTGGCACCCAGGAACCTTGACCATTGGAGATGCCCACATCCTCCAGGGTGAGGGAACCCCCTCCAGGCTGGGGCCTCACTATCCTCTGAGCCAGACGCATGGCTCAACTCTACCCCGGGGGTCTGCATCACACATCACCCCTCACGTAAGGTCCCTGCCCACCTTTGTACTTCACGGTGCTCCCCACGCAACCTCATTCCCTCAGGAGGAAACCAAAGCCTGCCTGCCTGGGCATGGAAAGCATGGGACAATCTCTCCCCCTGAAATCCCACAGACTTGTTTTACACATAGTGAAACTAGAACAGATTCATTTTCCATTGCACAGCATTCTATCAAGCAAAGTACACAGTACACTGCAGGCAGACTCTTTACCATCTGAGCCACGAGGGAAGACCCCGCAGTACATTTCAGTACAACACAATTCTTCAGTGACCCAATTTTGACTCAGATCCCCAACTTTCTGACTTTTGAGGTTGCCAGACACTATTCCCTGAGTCTGCTACTTATGTTCTTGACAGTAAAGATATTACAAAGCCACAAATCCCTCTTACTGCCGCTACACCAAAGTCTAGCACACCTGATATCCACAAAGGCTATGGATGAAGAGCCACCTTGACAGTTTCTAATAACAAAACCTATCAGCTTTGCTTTGACCACTGACATTTCACGATCTATACACTCTGAAAACACAAAAACAAAACTTAGAACAAAGACAGTTCCTGAATAGTCTCTGTAAGCATTGTGTGTTTGTCACACATTTTATTTAAGGGTACCTTAAATTTATAAAGGATCATTCTTTAAGAAATCCTGAGTTGAATGGGACACTAGAGAAAGAGTTTAAATAAATTATATTATTATTATCAATATTAAATCAGATAGCTTCTCTGGTGGCTCAGACAGTAAAGAATCCACCTGCAATGCGGGAGATCTGGGTTTGATCCCTGTACTGGGACGATCCCTGGAGAAAGGCATGGCAACTCTAGGTTTTTGGCAGATCACAAAAATCAAGTGTATTCTGTTTCCTTCTCAGGGAATACACAAGCTCCAATTCTTCTGCAAACATTGTTCTTTGCTTTACGTTAGCAGTATTAACAAAATACATCTGGCTTAGTTTCTTGACCAAGGAAATAAAGAAGTTGGCTGGGTTTCAAAGATTATAAAGGGTGTTGAAGGAAGAAGGCGCCCAAGTCTTCCGTCCCATGGGATGAGGTTTCTGTGGGTGAAAGGGCTCCACACCCACTTCATCTGTTCTCTCACTGGTAACAGTGAGCCCTGATATTGGACTGGGTCCCTCCTACATGCTCATGTATAGTTTTGAGAGGCAGCAAGGGGCAGGGGTAGCAGAAGAGGGATAGAGAGATCCAGAGGCGAAGAAAGATGTTGCTTCTTTTCCTTTTTTTTTTTTTAACCAAGACTCTTTATAACGTCTTTATTCATAATAGCTCCAAGCTGAGAACAATCCAAATTTTCATCAACAAGGGAACAGATGAACTGTTTGTAAATCATACCATGAAACAATTCATTCTTTTTACTGCTGAAAGAGGCTGCTTCTGAGAGTGACTGGAAGTGGCAGCCCCAGACCATATCTGACACATAGAAGTTTTTGTCTGTCTCATTCTCTTTAAAATACTAACTTGCTGTTAACATGTACAATCAAGAGATTTCATGCTATTCTGTATTTACAGTTTGTCTTGAGACTCTGGGGTCTCGAGTCCCTTCTTGGCAACAACTGGCTGAAGTTCAGTAGCAGGTATTGCCAGTAGATGGGTCCCCTGTTCTCCAGTTTACCACAGGCCCTGGAACCCCCAGTGTCTTTTACCCTGACCTGTCATTTTTACCTGTCACACCCCTGAGTCATCCGTCTGGCCATGTGATCATAAGGGCATGAGATCTCTGATCTAGAGAGTGGAATCGAAGAGACAGGAGTTGGGGAGCTTGTGATAAAGTCCCATTACTTCAAAGAGCAGGCGATATGGCTCTCAGGTGGGCAGAGGCCAGGAGAAGACCACTGAGGTGACCGCGATGACCGTCCCCATTGGGCAGGGGTCAGCTGTGCCACCCATGGCGTTCACCACAAGGGTAAGATGGGGGCGCTCCACTCCCACCCACACAGACTGAGTGTATTTTCCAATTTCTAATCTAAATGAGGGCAGTCCCAACAAAGCCTGTGCTGGGCTCCTTCAGTGAGGTGAGCCACTTTGGGTTAGAATACATCCCAACTTTTCAGAATTACCCAATGGGCCGACAACTGAATACAAGATCACTTCAGAAAACACCCACATCTCTTCCGAATCCAAGGAAAAGTCGTGACTCCAAAACGTCTGTGTCCCTGAATGATAACACAGGTGGGTGGAGTCAGACACCCACTCACCCAAGCCAGACGTCCCCAGGGACAGGCAGAGCAGACCGGATAACTCAATTCCGAGGCGAGCGGTCCCCAAAATAAATCACTCTGCTAACCAGAGAAGACTTAACAGGCAGGAGCCCCAGAGTGAAGCAAGTCCACGTTCGTCACTGCAGAGAGCAGCCAGATATGATTTCTAGGATGTCTGACAAATGTGGGGCTCCAGCTCCAGAGGAAAGACTCTGCAGAGCTCCTGCCTGGGTCACCGGCAGCCTGTCAGTCAGTGGGTCCGGCACGGATTCCATCACCAGCTCAAATTTTATGCTCTGCCTGTCTCTCTGGTTTGCCCGTCAGTCATCTGAGAGCCCAGTCTGACATTTAGAAATGCCCAGTGCCAATCTACTTCTGCGCAGTGCATTATGCAGCCCATGGTAGAGATAAAAGGGCCCTGGATGGCTTCCACTTTTAAATTTCAAACTATTACAAATACAGCAGTGCTCCCGGAGCTCAGGGTAAAGAAATACGAAACCTAAAAACATCACCCCAAAAGAAGTGCTTTCCCATTAGTCCATTGCTTGAGGTACCAGCTCCAGCTAGCCCCCTGGGTTTGTGACTAATATGGAAAGTGAGACTTTGATGTGTGCACACTAAGAAGGCAGGGACTAGTTTCTCTCAATCAGACCGTAAAACCACCTTCTTGGTCTAGTGTTAGCTGCTCAGTCTGACTCTTTGTGACCCTGTGGACTGTAGCCTGCCAGGCTCCTCTGTCCATGCAATTCTCCAGGCAAGAATACTGGACTGGGTTCGCTTCTCCAGGGGATCTTCCTGATCCAGGTCTCCTGCATGGCAGGCAGATTCTTTACCGACTAAGCCACCAGGGAAGCCTTCTGGTACGTCTCAGTAAATTTTAGTTTTTCTCTAAAACTTACCTTGACATCACAATTCAGGGAAGCACACACATTACTTTCTAACCTGGTGGTTCTCAAATTTTGGCTTTGTAAAATCCCAGTGCCAAAGCTTCACTCCATACCATTCCAATGAAACCGGAACCCCTGGGACCCAGGGATCAGTATTTTTAAAACTCATCATGACTCATGGTATACCATATGCCAGTTCTCCCTACCTTTCAAATTCCAAATTTTTCTCCATTCATTTCTCAGAATTGGCTTTCAAAATCAATTTCCCTCCCCCTTGTTATTGCCTGAGCCATCGCTACATTATGTGGAAATTAGCGTGACTTGTGAAAAACAGAGTCGGCACATTTCAGTTGGAGGAAGCCCCAGAGACTCAAAGATGAGTTTTTCTATATAGCATCATTTCAGAATCAAATTAGTTTGTGGCCTCAGCCAAGAATCTTATGCAATGAAGGAAAGAATTCTTCCACTGATATTACAGTTCTCTTCACAGGATAACACCCAAAGAGATAAAATCAGTTCAGCAGACAAAGTGACAACCTGTGACTCAAAGTGATGGAAAAAACTAAGGTGTCTCACACCCACCCATCTCCATGCCCTCACGTCTAAAAAACAAAAGATCTGAAATCTGGGCCAATCAAAACCACATGGAAAGTTAGATCATGAAACATAAATTCTTTCTTTCTGACCACCGGATTCAGATTACCACACGCTCTGATATTCTGATTCTCCCAACTCTCTTTTGGGTTCTGCAGAAAATATTTGAAACACTGTTGAACTCTAGTGAGAGCTTTGTTATTCTGTAATGCCTTGCTTCCTAGCCCACCATCTCAGCCCATTATAGGGTGGCCACCACACTAATATAAAGGGCTGTTTTGCTCTGGGAAGGAGACACAGCTGAGCACTGTTAAATGTATGGTGTTACATTCCCAAACATGGGAAACAAGGGTAATAACACTTCAACTGATTTCCCAAGGTCATGGGAAAATGGAGAGGTCACCTGTGCCACATAGGGTGACACAAACTCTGGAACCAGACACATGTCAGTCTGGCCCTGCCACTTACTAGATGTTTGGCCTTGGGGAAAAATGCTTCATTTCTTTGTGTTTCAGGTTCCTCATCTGAAAAGGAGATTGCAACCTCTAGCTTATGGGGCTGCTAGAAGCATGAAATGAGATACTATATGATAGACCACCTAATGTTGGGTCAGGCCCATGGTCCTTGCTCAGCGGTGCTTGTTCTCTTTCCCTGGGATCAATCAGGAAAGCCAACAGAAGATGCCATGTGGTGATACAAGGATTCAAGATTGGAATTCAAGCTTATCATTAGGCACCAGCCTCCATACAGAGGTCCCGAGAGCCAGCAAACTGGCAATGTGCCAGGCCTAAAACAGAACAGAGAGCTCCCAATCTGGGGTCCAATCCAACAATCACCTCATGTTGTTGAATTTTTCCCATCTTGCTTCTCAATTGTAATGGGTTAGAGTGGGCTCATGATCAATTTCAATCTAAAACAAGTAATTGCTTCCTTCCCAACAAATAATCAACTTTTACTATTTTTATTCCTTGTCCACCCCTTATTTTTTAATATGTGATTCTTTCTCCCCTGAGTCCCTGAAATGATATAAAAAATGTTGCATTTTCACACATGCTACATAGGTTCTCAGCATGATTCCTGTGGTCTTTACAACAGCCTTGCTCTAGCAATAAAACCACTCCACTGAGAGGCAAGTCAGTAGGTACAGAGAAAGTTGATATTTTTGCTGATGTTCTGAAATAAAGCAATGATCATGGTCCAATACTCAGTCCTGGGATCTTTTAGTTCCTTGTGAAAAGTCAGGTCAGTTATTAGATTCTAGCTAGGAGGACTGTTTCCTAAAAATGTTTGAGCAATTACAAAACACACTTAAACACTGTTGACCACATCCCTCTTGGTAGAGATGACTCCATGGGACAGAGGTAAGATGGTCTCAGCCCCTCATTCAGGGACTTTGAAAGAATGTTTTGCAACATCTCCAACTTTAAGTCAATATGAGCTTTCCTGTGATTACAGCTATACATACATCATGTGCTAGCTTTTTGTGCAAATTCACTGGCCCACACACTTCCCAAATATACTTGAGCAACAATAACAACTGCATATACAAAGTTTGGGGACTTTCCAGATGGCACTAGTGGTAAAGAATCCACCTCCCAATGCAGAAGTTGGTTTGATCCTTGGGTAGGGAAGATCCCTTGGAGAAGGAAATGGCAACCCACTCCGGTATTCTTACCTGGGAAATTCCACGGACAGAGGAGCCTGGTGGGCTATAGTACAAAGGGTCGCAAAGAATCGGACACAACTGAGCGACTAAGCATATGCAAAGTTTTATTTTTCCTTTAATTTTTGCCACAGGACACAGTTCTAGATACTCTTTGCTTCAATGTCATCCAGTCGCATTTCTGACTGTCCCAGAAGCTGTTGGTGACCCACGATGGTATCCCCTCAACAGCATTCCACTAAAGACTGAGGTCCTGCTATTATAAGCATTTTCTCCTCTTTGCCTAGGAGGCATCCCTCACCACAGAAGCCTGCTAGGCCCTCAAATGGAATAGGCTGGAAGCAGCAGGAAGTAGCCTTCAGACAAGATAGAAAAGGGAATTAGTAACTAGATAGCCAATTTCTCACCCCTCAGAATAACTCTGAGGCATGTTCTGCCCAGTCTTGGAGGCCCTGAGCAGGACTGAGTCACTGTGCCCACACAGATAACCTGCTATTCACTCTGGGTGGGCTTCCCTTCCCTGCCTTGCTTCCCCACTCCCCTAACAATGCTTCTCGAAATCACTTTCTCAATAAACTACTGGAACTCCAACCTTATCTTAAGATATGCTTGTGACTCAGTCCAACCTAAGAAATAGACACGTGCGATGAGACCAAAACCTTTACTACTGCAACCAAACAGGGTTTCTTCATGCCTTTATTCAACATCAATTTTTTTGAGAGTTTGCTAGGTAGCGGGCCCTGTCCTGGGTTTTAGGGCTGCAACAGTTAACAAGACAGACACCATATTTTTCTCACTAAATTTATATGACTGTAGCCTACCAGGCTCATCTGTCCATGGAATTCTGCAGGCAAGAATACTGGAGTAGCTAGCCATTCCCTTCTCAAGGGGATCTTCCCAACCCAGGGATTGAAGCTGGGTCTCCCACATTGCAGGCAGATTCTTTACCATATAAGCCACCAAGGAAGCCCCTAGCAGAAGAGAAAGACATCAAAAAAGGGTTTAATTGATGGGTGCTATGAAGACAAAGTACATAACACAATCAGAGTATTAAAAACACACACACACACACACACACAAAAACACCTATCTACATGTGGGGATAAGAGTTCCCTTAAGAAGCAGCTTTTAGCCAAAGACTAATGCAAGGGTATGGAGGGAGCATTGTGAACAGTAGGTGGAAAAGTGCCCCAGGCAGAAGAAACAACACTTCTAAAAGCCTTGAGGCTTAAGGAGACTGTGTTTCAGAGTGAAGGCAAATGTGGCTGGAGCACCTAGAAAAACCTATACCCTCTTCTAATTCCTTAAAATTCTTAAAGAGATGGGAATACCAGACCACCTGACCTGTCTCCTGAGAAACCTGTATGCAGGTCAAGAAGCAACAGTTAGAACTGGACATGGAGCAACAGACCAGTTCCAAATAGGAAAAGGAGTTCGTCAAGGCTGTATATTGTCACCCTGCTTATTTAACTTATATGCAGAGAACATCATGAGAAACGCTGGGCTGGATGAAGCACAAGCTTGAATCAAGAATACGGGGAGAAATATCAACAACCTCATATATGCAGATGACACCACCCTCATGGCAGAAAGTGAAGAGGAACAAAAGAGCCTCTTGATGAAAGTGAAAGAGGAGAGTGAAAAAGCTGGCTTAGAACTCAACATTCAAAAAATAAAGATCATGGCATCTGGTCCCATCACTTCATGGCACAATAGATGGGGAAACAGTGGAAACAGTAACAGACTTTACTTTCTTGGGCTCCAAAATCACTGCAGATGGTGACTGCAGTCATGAAATTCAAAGACGCTTACTCCTTGGAAGAAAAGTTATGACCAACCTAGACAGGATATTAAACAGCAGAGACATTACTTTGCTGAAAAAGGTCTGTCTAGTCAAAGCTATGGTTTTTCCCGTAGTCATGTATGGATATTGAGAGCTGGACCATAAAAAAAGCTGAGCACCAAAGACTCGATACTTTTGAACTGTGGAGTTGCAAGACTCTTGAGAATCCCTTGGACTGCAAGGAGATCAAACCAGTTAATTGTTTGAAATTCCATGGACAGAGGAGCCTGGCAGGCTACAGTCCATGGAATCGCAAAGAGTCAGAGTCAAATACCACGTCGCAGCTCACCAACAACTCCATTTAAAAACATGAAATCTTGAGGTTATTCAAAAGTAAAGTGGAAAGTATAACCTCAGTGGAGACATACTGGTTCAGACTGGTTGGATTTCTAGTCCTTTGTTAGAAAAAGTGTTTGAAAATTACTCTTAAATCTTTGACTTGGTGGTGATAAGTGGTGGTTTGGAGAAATGAGCGAAAGGGGTCATGATTAATCTATTTCCTACTATTTTATGGGTCCCAAAAAAGTTACCTCCACATTCAGAAATTCACTAGGTATCATGGAACTCAGCTGTATTCTTAGCTAGGATATGTCACAGCCACAGAGTAAAAATACACAGCTGGATCATAATAGAAAAAGACAGGCAGAAGAATCAATGCCAGACTTCCTTCTGCCCTCTCCTTCCTGTGGAAGTGTACATTTGTGTATTCTCCTTTCTCTAGCAACTAAAAATGCAATGATGTGTAATGTTTCTGTCTAGGGATCCCATCAGAGCGTCAGCACACAAGGTTTTTACTGGGGTATGGTCACACAGGCACCCTCTGCCTACCACATGCCACCACGCTAGAGTCCCAGAAGCGAGCAGGTGTTTGGCATGATCACATTGTGCGAACAGTCTAGGCGCAGTGGACTGCCCTTATCTCTAAAGGGAATGAGTCAAGTGCCAAACTTTCCCAAATGCTAGCCAGGGGCCAGCCTTGTAAGCAGAGCCTTCAAAAGAAGGCCTCAGGCCTGTTATATTACTCTTTTCTGCACATCTACCATTCCTGTAAATAAGAAATTGTGAAAACCAATAGAACATATTTCCCCCTATTTTCAACATCATAAGATCAATAGAGAAAGAAAAGTAAATTAGTAGGAAGTTCTATAGTCCTGAGTAGTTTGGAAAACATCAGTATTAAGTGGCTCAGGCGTAGTGCCTGATGTCTCCAAGTATATAGGTATTGAAGCCAGTCTAGGCCCAGCCCAAAGAATATCCCAACCCCAAATTTTGTAAATCTCCAACTGACAACACAAATGAGCTATGCTTGATGATTGCTTTCATTTGCAAAGCACATTAGAAACTAAGCCCATCTCTTCTCCTGTCTCCCAACAACAAGACACTGCTTGGAATAAAAGCATAGATTTCCAGCAATGAAGCCAACTCATCTAGTGACATAAAATCCGTTTATGACAAACATAAACCAAGTTTTCAGCAATAATTTATACATTTGAAATGAGAGAAATTGGAAACTGATCAGCATAGCCTATATAAATGGTCCTCTTCATTGGAACTCTTTTATAGCCAAAGTGACCTTTCTTAGTGCCAAAGCAGCATATTTATAGGATGCTATTTTCTCATGTAATTCACTGTCACATTACATTTTTGTAAATATTTCTGAAAGATAAAACAGCTGCATATAATAATAATAATAAATACTAAGCTGCATCCTTGAAAAAGCAATATAAAAATATTAAATTTTGCAAAAAAAGACTCATTCACAATTTCACACGATACCTATTTTATGAGAATATTACATTTTAATTTCTGCTCACATGCATATATATTTGATGAAGTTATGATCACATTGTATTTCTACTTTCAGATTGTTCAAGGCACAACAAATATTTTCTATGTTTCTCTACAGATGTCGTGTGCTATTATTACATTCCATTATTTGCTATAGATTTACTTTTAATACGTTATTAAAACTTCTCATTTAATCAATGTAATCTATACATATTGTTTAAAATCAAATGGTCAAGAAATGAGTTAAAATAAAATATCACAACAGCCTTACTACATCTCAGCTGCTGCCATTCCCCTCTGTCCATTAGATTCTCCAGGCAAGAATACTGGAGTGGGTTGCCATTTCCTCCTCCAGGGGAACTTCCTAACCCAGGGATCAAACCCACATCTCTTATGTCTCCTGCAATGGCAGGCGAATTCTTTACCACTAGCCCCACCTTGGAAACCCAGATACTATACTTATCTCTTCGGCTTCCCTGGTGGCTCAGTGGTCAAGAATCCACCTGCAATGCAGGAGATGCAGGTTTGACCCCTGGGTCAGGAAGATCCCTTAGAAAAAGAATGGTAACCCACTCCAGTATTCTCGCCTGATGGGCTACAGTCCATGGGGTCACAAAAGAGTCAGATACAACTTAGTGAATAAGCAACAACAAATTATCTCTTCATTTTTTCTTCCACCTGCTATAAGTGGTGATTTTCTTGATTTTCCACTCTGTGGGAATGAAGGGTTACGAGTACCCTTCATTTCTCCATCCAATTTCCAATTCTGAACTTCTGTTCCTCATATTTATACTTTTATAGTGTAAGACTGATATTGTTTACATGCTGTTTTGTAGTCAGTGACTGTCTTCCACACTTTGTCCATATTGATTTCAACTTTTAGAATTAGGCTAAACAGTATCTATATAATGATGATGCCATAAATATTGTTCACTCTGACAGCTAAATGGTACAGTATGGTTATATTAAGCTGGCTTAAAACTCAGCATTCAAAAAATGAAGATCATGGCATCCAGTCCCATTACTTCATGGCAAATAGATGGGGAAACAATGGAAACAGTGAGAGACTTTACTTTCTTGGGTTCCAAAATCACTGCAAATGGTGACTGCAGCCATGAAACTAAAAGATGCTTGCTCCTTTGAAGAAAAGCTATGACAAACCTAGACAGCATATTAAAAAGCAGAGACATTACATTGCTGACAAAGGTCTGTCTAGTCAAAGCTATGGTTTTTCCAGTAGTCATGTATGGATGTGAGAGTTGGACTATAAAGAAAGCTGAGTGTCAAAGAATTGATGCTTTTAAACTGTGGTGTTAGAGAAGACTCTTGAGTCCCTTGGACTGCAAGGAGATCAAACCAGTCAATCTTAAAGGAAATCAGTCCTGAATATTCATTGGGAGGACTGACGCTGAAGCTGAAGCTCCAATACTTTGGCCATCTGATGCGAAGAACTGACTCACTGGAATAGACTCTAATGCTGGGCAAGACTGAAGGCAGGAGGAGAAGGGGACGACAGAGGATAAGATGGTTGGATGGCATCACTGACTCGATGGACATGAGTTTAAGCAAGCTCCGGGAGTTGGTGATGGACAGGGAAGCCTGGCGTGCTGCAGTCCATGAGGTCACAAAGAGTCGGATACTACTGAGCGACTGAACTGAACTGATGGTTCTTTACTTTTCCTTGAGTTTCTAGTTGCTTTTGTTTTCCTTCTTATAATGTTTATCTGTATTGCCTTCTTATATTATCTAGAGAATCAAAGGGAATGATATATTATATGGGAATGTCTTTCCTCACCTACACCTACTCTGATAACTTCTTCCTATATCAATCTTTTCTCCTGTTCAAATCAAGACTAATTGTTACCAGTCAGTACAACCTAGCTGTTATCCTGGTACTCTCCATTGCACTCCTTGGCTGGAATTATTTTCAGAATTTTACCTTCCTCTTTTGTTTCTTCCCCCTCTCAGGGAATATCTGAAAATATCTGTACTCTACTCTCACATGCCTGACAATTTTGCTGGATAGGCAAATCTAAATTTAAAATTTTCACTCAAAAACCTGAAGTTTTACCTCATGAACAAATCACATCCCTTGTTGCTGTGATTCTTGTTCCCTTGTGGTTTGCCTGTTTTTATGTTTATTTTGTTATTTTCTTTCTCAAGAAGTTTATAAAAAACTTCCATTTATTCCAAGTATTCAGAACTTTCTGAAACTGTGTGTTTTCTCTGTAGACCAAGCTTTATTCATTTGTTTTGGACATTCAGCAAATGTTTCATTCTTGTCTTTCAGTTTAAAAAAAATTATCTTAAAACATTTGCTTGGTAAGTTTCTTCTTTCTCTTCTGTTTGTTCTCTCTGTCTCATCCTATATTTATTCTCCATGATTTATTTTTTCCATTACTCTCTTTATTTTACTTTGTAAGAGACTGTATCAACATTACCTCCTATGCTTTCAGTATTTTTAAAATTTCAATAGTCACATTTAAAAATTTCAAGTATAGTTGGTCTGTAACATATCATTTTCTGGTATATAGCAAATTGATTCATATATATAGATGTATATATAGATATAGATATAGATATTATTTTACAGATTCTTTTCCATTATATATTATTATAAGATATTGAATACAGTCCCTTGTGCTATACAGTAGAACCTTGTTATTTATCAAGTCACATTTTAACTGTTTGAGCATTTGTTCTTTTAGAACATCTTGTTTTATGGATTCAATATCTACTCACAAATTCTTGAAAAATCATAAAAAAAGCTCTCTTACCATTTGACTAATTTCTATTTTCTGTGAGGTCATTTTTTTCTATTTATTTTTCTTTCTTTTTTCATTTTTCAAACTCTTCAACTATTTGGTGGTCCTTAATTATTCATAATTAAGAATCAAGTAACAAAAAGCAAACAGGTTCTTCATACCCATCAGAATAACTACTAACAAAACAGAAAATAACAAGTGTGGATGAATAGGTAGAGAAATTGGAACTCTTGTGCACTGTTAGTGGGAATATATAATGATACATCTGCAATGGAAAATAGTATTTGGTTCCTCAAAAAAAATTTTACACAGAACTGCCATATGATCCAGCAATCCCACTCTTGTGATTATATGCAAAAGAATCAAAAGCAGAGTCTAGAAGAACTATCTGACATTCATGTTCACAGTACCATTATTCACAATAGCCAGAAAGTAAAAGCAACTGGATAAACTGGATAAACATCACTGGATAAACAAAATGTGGTATATACATAAAATGGACTATTATTCAACCTTAGGAATAGGAAAGAAGTCTGACACACACAACATGAATGAATCTTGAGTGAAATAAGCCAGTCACAAAAACACAAATACTGTATGATTCCACTTACGTAAGGTTTCTAGAGCAACCAAATTATAAAGAATCCCCTAGAGGCTAGGGGAAGGAGAAATGGAAATTATTGTTTAAAGGGTATAGAATTTCAGTTCTGCTAGATGACAAAGTTATGTACATGGTTGCACAATCATGTGAATATGTGAATATACTTAATACGGTTCCGTGCATTTAAAGTGCTTAAGATGGTTAAAAGCAACAACTTACAGGAAGCTATAGCAGAAGCATTGTGAACCTGCCCATTATTTCTTGGTAATTACCATTTCATTCCATGGTGGCATGGTTTCAAATTGATTTGAGTGTACCAGTTCATGTCAATTTTATGAATTTTGGATACGGCAATGATCACCAACCAGTCAATCCTAAAGGAAATCAACCTTGAATATTCATTGAAAGGACTGATGCTGAAGCTCCAATACTTTGGCCACCTGATGCAAAGACCCTACTTTTTAGAAAAGACTCTGACCCTGATGCTGGGAAAGACTGAAGGCAAAAAGAGAAGAGGGTTGCAGAGGATGAGATGGTTAGATAGCATCACTGACTCAGTAGACACGAACTTAAGCAAACTCTGGGAGATAGTGGAGGACAGGTAAGCCTGGAGTGCTGCAGTCCATGGGGTTGCAAAGAATCAGACATGACTTAGTGACTGAACAACAACAACAATGATCAATATTAATATTACACATTCATATAAGCATTTTTTCTCCAAGAGAATGGACTCTCTGATACCTTAAAAGTTGTTTCATTATTTGGAAATAAGTCATAGCTATAATAAAATGAAGGCATCAAGGAATGAAAGGCTAGTGAGTAGAAGAACTTAGGCATTCGATCCTTAGTTCATACCTTCTTCTTAGAATATATAAGGGAGTAGTGCTGGGAGGGAAAGAATTTCAGGGCCCAGGAATAAAATGAATTGCCATCAACTTATACAAATTGGCTAGAAATTTTTAAAAATTACAAACATTTCAGACTTTTATATCCATACATTTTTTCTTTTTGAAAAAGTGTTGTTTCTGTTTTACAAAAGTAGGCACTTTTGGAGAAAAGAAAGGAGGGTAGTGACATCAATACATTTCATGAAAATTTTTACCAGGACAAGGCATTCCTGCCTTAAATCAGTGATAACATAGAGGATGAATATTTGGCTTTGTCATTCAGATTTTAAACTCTAGGTTTTGCTTTTGTTTTTTATTGTAGGAAGCAGCAGCCCCTTTTTAACTTCAGGTCTCCTCACTTTATGTATAAAAACTGTACTGGAGGCAGCTACAGAAAAAAATGACTTGAATCATACTGCTCATCATTCAGCTAAAAATAGGAAGCCACACTTAAGTATCTTGGCATTTACAGAGGTAAGAAAGAAAATTTCCATTGTCACTGTTGTCAGCAAAGAGAATATATTTCTTCATCTTCTACAAGGAAACTAAAAAAAAAAAAAAATTACCAATGAGTACAAAGGGGTAGCACCTGGTTCTAATTCAATTCTGCCAAGAGGCCCAGAAGTAATCAATAAACACTTATTAACTAATCACACAGCATCTCTCTTCCATGAGTGAAATGGCAAGTGCTATACACACGCTGAAATTAAACAATCCTTAATATAGACAAAAAAGTAGGAGAATAAAGAAAAGGCTGAGGAACTGGTTTATATCAAATTTCCTGGGAAGGGGTTTGGCCTTCTTTCTATTCTGGGGACCACCTAGGTTTGGAGGGGAAAACATCAAGGCTACTGTATTGCAGTCTGATTTTACTATTCCTTCCATAGTTACCCTTTAGCTTTAAATGCTTATAAGATAGCCCTGGAAATCCCATACCACCCCCAATCAACCTTTGGAAAATCATTAGTCAAAACAACAAGTGCAAAGTACTCAATTTATGTCCAGGAAACTGAATTACAATCAGAGGCTCAAACGAAGTATCCAGATAGTTCTGGAGAAACACGCCCCCACCCTGCTGCCCTTGGCATGTATTATTCAGTAAACGAAATAAACTTAATAAATAGGTTGGTAAACTATTTACCAACTTACGTTCCTTCATTTTACCTTTTCAAGTACCTAGAGAAGCAGACAAACTAGACTGCTGGGCTCTGAAAGTTTAAAAAAGAGCGTAAGCAGTCAAACCATCTTTCTTTAGTCTGGGTTCAAACACTGGTATCACACTGTATCACAAATAGCAAGATTCTTGGGAGGTGTGGGGGATAGGTCTTATATTCAAGATCAAGGTGACAGAACTTCCCTCCCTATCAAACAGGGGCAGAGGACACAGGGCCAAAGCTGCTGTGGTTTTTCTGCTTTCTTGGTCCTACTAACTAGAGACTAACTGGACCCTCGTGGTTTGAAAAGCAAGACTCACGTGCTGTGGACGCCATAAAATGGTGGATGTCCATTTATGTTATTAGTGTGAAATCTATAAGGAAATTCTTAGAAGACACCAACAAGGACCACCAGTCCTCTTAAAGAATACTAACAGAAGCGCCTCAAATGTGACATATCTAAAAACTGCATGCATTAAAATAAAAAAATCTTTTTCCCATGTTCCTTCTCCAGTGGCAGCAAGACTAGGTAGCCAGTTGCTACAATACAAACCTGGCAGTCACGCTACCTTCCTCCCTGCTCCTCATATGCCTGTCCTAGAGCACTCACATGCTCACCTTTTGCTCTTCCATTGCACTTGATCTTGACTTCCGCTGCTGCCTCTCATTACTGCTTGGGATTCCTGCAAGAGTCTCAGCCCACCATTTGGTCTCCTCCCTGCATCAGCATTCTCCATCGCCTTCTCCAGTGCTGTCCTACCATCTTTTGGAAATCTTATCACATCACTTCCTTATTTAAAATCTCCCAGAATGCCAAGTGACCCTAGGTATAAAGAACTGCTCATGTTTTAAGTAAGGATTTTCTTTTAGTCAAGGTGATACAGATACAGTTTTAAGTTTTTTAATGTTGTTCAGTTGCTCAGATATATCCGACTCTTTGCAACCCTCATGGACTGCAGCACGCCAGGCTTCCCTATCCTCCACTCTCTCCCAGAGTCTGCCCAAACTCGTGTCCATTGAGTCAGAGATGCCATCCAACCATCTCATCCTCTGTCGTGCCCTTCTCCTCCAGCCCTCAATCTTTCCCAGCATTAGAGTCTTTTCCAATGAGCCAGCTCTTCGCATCAGGTGGACAAAGTATTGGATATTACTAAATGACAGAAAATGAAATGTCAACTTTTCACTCATCTCAGAGCCTGAGAAATTCTACTATTAGTAGTTTCTCAGGTATCACAATTTTTTCTGTGATATATACATGGACATTTGTAGTTTTACATAAATGTTTTTTATCCATTTTAAGTTGCAGATTCTCTCATATGAACACATACAGATGTACCTTATTCTCCTGAATGGTATTCATTTCCAAGTATAAACCATAATTTATTTAATTAGCACCTTTCTGTGAGGATTTATGTTGTTTTTCCCATCTTGTACTCTCAGAAACAAAATGACAATGAGTGCAGAGTCAAGTTGAGATCCTTCTGCAGACAAGTTCTTTAGTATCTGGCTGCTGCCTACACCCTTTGTTTCATCTCCTCCACTTCCCCATGCACAGTCTTTCTCTGGCCACACCACACTACACGCAGTTCCCCAAACTCTGTGCTTCTAGGTTACATCTGCCCGTAATGTCCTCTCTGCCCTTCTCTGTCTGGCCAACTTTCACTCCTCTTCTAAAAGTACTCAAATTTTATTTCAATTTTGGTGTCCTTCCTTCTTTATCTGAACTCCATGCATTCTGGAAGCAACTGTTATACCTACCATTATCCCAGCACACCCAAGACATGAGATGGATGAAGACAGACATATAGGTTGGTGAAATAATAGATCCTTGAAAAGAAGATGAAGTGAGGCGTGTAAGAGCCTGAGTGAAACTCATCATACTCAGTGACACTGCCATGCTCACTACTCAGGAACAGATTTCCTGCAAAGCAAAAGTTGCTGATATGGGTGAGGAGGTGAAGGTGCCCCTAGGTGACCAAGATCAGTGCACAACGCACAGCAGCCTGGGCTTAGTGAGCATGAATGTTGCAGATACCACAGGAGGCCAACTGAATCAGAGAAGGCCAGATCCGGAGCCATTAAGAATGATTTTGAGGGGTGGTAGGACTGAACTGCCCTGGTGGCTCAGAGAGTAAAGAATCTGCCCACAATGCAGGAGACCTGAGTTTGATCCCGGGATTGGGAAGATCCCCCGGAGAAGGGAACAGCTTATCCACTCCACTATTTCTGCCTGGAGAATTCCATGGACAAGGAAGCCTACTGGGCTGCAGTCCAGGGGGTTCCAAGGAGTTGGACGTGATTGAGCGACTTTCACTTTTATTTCAGGACTGAATTGAGTCTTGAAGGAAGAATTAGACTGAGAGGAGCCATCACGGTAGGGAGTATGCCCTGAGCAAACAGCTGGAGGAGTAATAGGGTGGGGTTTGCAGAGGAGAGAGGGAGACAGGAAGAGAGCTGAGCTCAGATTTTGATGACTGGCAGTGTAGGGCTGGCTCCTTCATGAATTAATTCAATAAACATTTATTGAATTTTTGGCTGTTCTGGACACCGGTGTCAGCAATAAGCAAAATACTGCCATGACCTCACAGAGCATCCATTCCAGGGGTGCTGCTGCTAATTCCCAGTGTAACCTTGACCAAAGCTTCCCTACTGTGTGGGTGCTGGGCATTTCTAAGATTGGAATCTTAGAAATTTTTCTAAGATTTTCTTAGAAAATCTTTTTTCTCTCCAACATTCTAAGATTAATAGGAAAAGGTTGGGAATTTGGGGGAGCCAGATGACAGAGCTATGGAAGCGGGACTTCTTCATTTGGGCAGCAGAAAGCCTTTGCGTTTTCTGTGTATGGAGGACACTTCCAAGGTTTAAGAGGCTTAGGGAGTTTGGTCTGATCATCTGAAGGCAGGAAAAAAAAAAATAGGAAGCTGGAAACAATTTAGGAGATAACTGATCTTTACAAGGTGATGAAGACCCAGACCTACATCCTAAGACTTAAATTCTTGGGTGAATAGCATAGATTTGATAAACCATGAATAAGTCACTGCTTCCTAAAAATACCATCTCTATTAAATAGCTGGCTATCAAGGCTTCGCTGCCATGATGCTAACTGAGAACAGAACTAGAGATAGATTTGCAGGCTGAGGACAATTTTGGATCTCCGTAAGACTAGGCTTAAGGGTACATGTGTTGCTTCACAGGCTCCAAAGGAATGTCCTGCATGCCAGAGGAATACCACACAGCTCATACCAGCTGCAGAACACTCCAAAGGGTTTGGCTTGACAACGTGTAAATACACAACTGGCTACACCATGTGAGATGAATGAAGCCCAAGTAATGTGAGTTGTCTCCCTGGCATTCTGATAGTAAGTACAGCATGTGGAATCTGCTATCTTTAGCCCTCCCGATAGAGAATTCTAGAGTGCTTATCACCCTGGTAGTTAATTGCAAAGCCATTTCTAGTTCAGCCTTCCCATGGCTAACGGAACTTTAGAAGTCACTCAAAGACAAATGTTCCCTGCCAGAAAATACCTTAAAATAAAACGTTGGAAGGATTTCCCTGGAGCAAGCAATAGGCACTTGCTTAAGAAACCCCATACAGAGTTCTATCTCCTGCCTCCAAGAGCAGACTCCAGTCAGTCCTTTTGCTGAGGCTGGGACACCAGGAGCCTCTTTAGATAAGATCGGCAGAGAGAGAAGTCACCAATTTAGAAACTAAGCAGAACTTGATGGCTCAGTCTCAGTTCTATTCTTGTTGACTTAATTCCATTGTTTGCTTCCAGTTAAGTGAAAAAAAAATAAGCAAACAATGATAAAATCTAGGTGGCAGGACAGCCCAAGTCAAAGTCAAGTGCACTTTGTTAACAGAATAATAACAAAAGGCTTCTTTGAAAGCAAATAAACAAAAAAGTCAAACCAGACCTTAGTGTCCAATCTTCCCCAATGCCCACCCCCCAGCATGATCCTTCAATTTTAGTCCTTCTAGACTATTATAAGGAACAGCTGCATGACTAGTCATCAATAACCATGTGTCATTTTTACCTTTATTTCAGAATATTACATCATCAGCATTTCAAATTCTTGAAAACCATAGTGTTTCACCATGTCACCAACATTTCTTCAGTTGTATGTGATTATCAAGCAGTAGCCAGGCTGCTACTGACCAGAAGATTATCATTTTTTCCCTGATCAGAAGATGATCAAAGTCTGTTGTCTTTTATCAACACCGTCTCCAATTTTTTCCCATATAGATGTGGAGAGATTGACACTCAGAGGGGTGAAGTAGTTTATCCACGGTTATTTAGAAGGAAGAAAAGGGAAC
This sequence comes from Cervus canadensis, assembly GCF_019320065.1. Classification (NCBI taxonomy): domain Eukaryota; kingdom Metazoa; phylum Chordata; class Mammalia; order Artiodactyla; family Cervidae; genus Cervus; species Cervus canadensis. Next base: position 26,532,996 of record NC_057391.1, read on the forward strand.
CTTTGCAGTAACACAGACAAGACTTTTAACTCTGATTAATCATAATAATAAAACATATTTTCAATCTACCCTCTGTCCTAAAACTAACTTGTGACAAGCCAACAAATACTGAGTACACCTTTCTAGTTTGCTCCATAAAAGGACACTAGGTCCTCTCTCGTAATCTGCTTCTCATTTAAACAACTTCGATTTCACTAGCTGTCATTGCAAATCAGCTTATCACGGACCACATTAACCTCTATCAAAGATGATGAGAAAGCTTCAAAATACTTACAATCCAAGATGCTTGGAACTAAAAATTCTCTTAAAATTCTGCTATGTATGGCCTTTGAGCCCTTAACATTATCCGAGGAAACACCACCTGTCAGTTTAAAGCAGTGTAAAGCTTACTATACGTAAACCAGAAAAAAGACAAGGATTTACAGCATAACACAAGGAACTGTATTCAATATCTTATAATAACATGTAATGAAAAATAATCCAAAAAATTATATATATATACACTACACACACATATATCTGAATCACTTTGCTATACACTTGAAACACAATATTGTAAGCCAGCTGTACTTTAATTTTAAAAAAATGTCTTTAATTGAAAACAGAAAGCAGTGTGAGGCTCAGACACAGGCAATGGCACAACAGAGCTGTGTCAGTTCTTGTGGTCCCTCCAAGAGTTCCCAGGATTCGTGGAACAAAACACTGACTAGATTGGTGCCAGCTAGGCTGACTGGCTCCTAGGGATCTGAACCCTTCCAAGTAATGCCTGCAGGTCTCTATGAATGCACATAATAGCAACTACAATATTAAATATTAATACTTACTGTATGCCAAGCCTATGCTGAGGGTTATATGTACACTAACCCTTTAAATTCTCACCACAACGACTTTAGTATTATTATTCATTGCATCCTACAAAGAATCTGGGGTATCAGGAAATGTATGTGATATGCTCAAGGTCACCCATGTAGTAAGGGGGCAGAAACAGGATTGAACCTGGAAAAATCTAGCCGTAGAGCTTAGGAATTTAACAGCGCCACTAAAAAGCTTCCCGCAAGGAAAGGCCCGTGTCTTCACTGCACAGGCTCACCTGTGGCAGAGACGATTCTTGTGTCTACTAAAGATTACGTTGCCCTTACTTACTAAAGTCTTCCTTGTAGTTAGCTTGTGTCATGTGACTGGGTACGGAGCAGTTAGATATGGTGTGAGCAGTTAGATATAGCAGTTAGAAATGGTGTGAGCACACCTAGGGCAGACACTTAAAAATGTGTGGACCTTCAGCTCTCTCTTCCCTGTCCATGGCACTGTGGAAAGCTTGTTTCAAATGGCATAGTTCTAAGATGGAGGCATCAGGAGTGTCCCCAGTCATCGCTTGGAGAAGAGGTACCCAGGAGAGTCACTCAGCTCGCACCAGGTGTGATGTGAGCAGGATAGAAACTTCTGTAAGAGTGAGCCACTAAGATTTCAAGATTGGTTTATAACCATGGCATGGCCTCATCAATTCTGAGCACATACCATGCAATTTACTTCAGGTTTTAATTATGGGGGCCCATTATTATATAATCTGCCTTAGTGAGTCTGCATAAACCATACTGTTTTCCTTGCTTCCCTAAGCTACTAAATTACCTTCCTGATCAAAAAGGGTTATGCCGTTTCTGCCAGATTTCTTTCAAACACTGCCTCATGTAAGGATAAATAGATCAATGAAACAGAATAGAGAGTCCAAAAATAGACCCACACATATGTGGTCAATTGATTTTCAACAAAGGCATCAAGAAATTCAATAGGGAAAGGGAAGTCTTTTCAACAAATGGTGCTGGAACAACTGGATATCTGTATGTAAAAAAAAAAGAACTTCAATTCCTAACTTGCTCCATGCACAAAAATAAATTTGAGATGAGTCATAGACAATGTAAAAGAACCATGAACTTTCAGAGGAAAACATAAAAGAAAGCATGATGTTGCAGTAGGACAGAATTTCTTAGATCAGTTTAGTGGATGCTGTGATGAGCTACCTAGGTGCCCCCCTGTTAGACCAAAACCCTCATTCCCCCAGCTGCAAGTGTTTGGCTCTTGTGGTTCACAGCTGAGTCTTCCCAGATGCCTCCTTCTGCAAAAGGGATCTACCTCGCCGGAGTTAGATTCTGTTCCCAGAGACAGCTCTTATCTAATGACTGGGAACAAAACAGACCTGTCCCCTTGTTGCAATTTGGAACAACTTTGAATGGCTCTCCTGTGAGAAATGAAACATATTCACAAAAGATTTAGTCTGCTGTAGCCTTATTCATGATGGCCCCCAAATGGAAACCCAAATATCCATCAGAAGAGAATGAACAAGTTGTGAGATAGTCATACAAATGAATACCACTTGGCAATTAAACACAACCAACTGCTGATATATCCAGTGTCATGGAGGATATTAAAACCATTAGGTTGTGCTACACATAAAAAAGTACATATGGGGGATTTCCCTGGTGGTCCAGTAGTTAAGACTCTGGGCTTCTAATGCTGGGCGCTCAGATTCAATCTGTTTGGGGAACTAAGATTCCACATGCTGTGTGGTGCAGCCAAAAAGGAAAAAGTACATACAATGTAATTCCACTCAGATAAAATACCAAACCAGGTAAAACTACAGTACTAGAAATTAGAAAGTGGTTGTCTCTGGAATGACGAGGAAGTTCCTTGAAAAGTGGAAAAAATGATCTTTCTGTGTTGACGGAAAAGTTCTATGTCCTAATCAGAACGGGGGTTATAGAGGCGGATGCAATTTCCAAAATTCAAACTTTACATGCACGCTCCTTCCATTTTACTGTGGTATGAAGATTTTATTTCAATAAAAAATGTTTGCCTCAAATCTGGGCTCCCTCTCTTTCCCCCATGTGTGGCAGTTTTCTACCACTGTTAATCCCACTCTGGTGGATTTAAAGAGTGGTTCACAACACAACTCCCATGTTCAAGTTTGGAGCCTTGAAACTTCCCTAGCTGCCCTCATTCAGAACTCATCCCTTCTCCCTTCAATCTCTCTTGAATTTAATGGAGCTGGATTTCCCTCCTTTTAGGAGTTTTAAGGTTCTTTGAGGACTATGACAACTTCTTTCCTTATCTCTACTCTGCATCTCTTAGTCCAGGTGGCTAGACTATATTACCAGCTAAAGAATCAACCCCTCTTCCATCCCCAGACCAGGGAGGACAATAGCAATAGAATAGCAGTAACAGTCACTGCCCTTTCTTGAGTATTTACCATGGGTCAAGTGGTGTTCTAAATGCTTTGTTTACTGTCTTAGTCCACTTGGACTGCTGTAACAGAATAGCATGGACTGGGTGGCTTATAAACAAAGGAAATTTACTTCTCACAGTTCTGGGGGCTGGAAAGTCCAAGATCAAGACACTGGCAGATTTGGCATCTGGTGAGAGCTTACTTCCTGATTCATACACAGAACCTCACATGGTGGAAGGAGCAAGGAAGTGCTCTGGGATCTCCTTTAAAAGGGCACTGATCCCATTTGTGATGGCCCCACCTGCATGATCTAATTACCTCCCAAAGACCCCCACCTCCTAAGGCCATCACCGTGGGGTGAGTTTTCAATATATGAATTCTGGAAGAAGACATTCAATCTATACCTTATCTCACTTAAAGATAGGTCAACCCCTTAAAGTAAGTATTATTATCCCCATTTTATAGTTAATAAAACAAAGACTCAATGAAATTTTTCAACTTACCCATATTCATAGAGCCCAGGATTAAAACCCAACTCTTGACTCCAAAGGCTGGATCCTCTCCACTCGACACTATTTTCTTTTGACATATTTAATAAAATATCTTACTTGAATAAAAAGTGATAGCTAGGCTTTTAATAATGTGATTATAACAAGTACTCAAGAAAGCTTTTAAAAATAAATAATAGCACTTCTTTGGTTTAGAGACAAGAGGCATGAACTTGAAGCTCTGATTTAGGCTGGCTATAATCCATGGAAGGCCAAGGCTGTGCAGCTGCTGAACGTCCTGAGGGGCTTTGGGGGGCATCCAAAATGCCCCAAACACATGCGACCACAATTCCATTTCTGCTTGTTGAATTTTCAGTGCAATATACTTCACACCTGCTTTCAATTATAACATTACCATTTCATTACCATTCAAAACACAGATTTGCTGCTGGTTTTTTTAAACCCCAGTGAGATTCATTTCAGGCCACCAGATATGACTTAAAACTGTCCCAAAGAAATACATTTGATCTGATATGTTGAGAAACGGGCATCTTTCTTGATGCCACCGAGGGTGGCTATTTTTCACTTCCCTCTGCTTGGGCTGCTAGAAGCAAAGAAGGCAGAGATGATACTGAGGATGACAGAGAAAGAATGGGATTTGGGTGGGTGGGGGTGTGGGGGACGGGGGTGTCTATGTGTGAGTGATGTTCAGCCAGTGACTAAATGAGGTGTGAGTTTAGAATTAGTCCGAGATCAGTCAGTTAGGAAGGCAGCCACAGTCAACACTCAATTATTCTAACGCTGAGGATCCAGGGTCTGAAATGAGCTTTTCCTTCCTTTTCTAATTTCTTTTTTGTTGTTGTCCTTACTCATCTTCTTCCCTCTAGTTACCTATCTTTTCAACATTTCACTACTGATTAGTTGCTCCATTGGAGATTTGACAGAGAAAATAAAAAGATACCAAGTGAAACTCTGTTTTCTACCAGAATCCCTGATTTAAGGCCTTATGAGGAAGGTGGTTTATACCATCATGTAAAATTAGATTTATTTTCTTTAATCATCTGTGAATTTTAATTATCTTTGATAGTTTCTGCCCTCTTATTCTCTATTCCTACTGAAACACATTTTAAAATGATTTCAACTTCCATTTCATCTGTCTTTCACTTTTATAAAACACCAGAAATATTGGCAGCTCTTGGGGGGAAAAGCCTTAGACACTTGTATTGGGAGTCAGAAATAGATACTGTGTAGGGACCAAATCCTGTGCCGTGAAATGACTGTTTGCTCAATCTCCCTGAGATACATATTGTATTTTAAAGGTTTTAAGGTCAGAATTCTTAGCTATTTTAAAAGGAAACGTTATGTTTTCAGTTCCACATACCATGTAAGCTGCTTATAAATTAAGCCATTAGGGTACTTCAGGAAGGATTGTGCTCTGAGATGATGTAGCCCCCAAAGCTCACGGGAGGTGGGTGGGGGAAAGGTGGGGGGCTTGCACTACCATGAAGAACACAGTTCCCTCTCAGCCTCTTCATGCAAACCCCAAGGACTGACTGCATCTTCATGTAGCCACGAGGACTGAGAGACAAATTAGATCATGTACTGCCTTTCCTCTTCCACATTTGCTACTTCCAACAGCCCTCAGCTTAATCATCTCAAACCTTTTCAAGGCAATCCAATTTCATTGTTGAGGATCTGCGGCAGAACTAAGCATTATGATGCCTTTTTCTAAGATTACATGCAATTTAAAACACATCAGAATACAAAAAGCAAGTCATCTCCTGAAAACTTATCCTGGACAATAAAAAACAAAATACAGAGCAGTTGTTAAGTCAATATCTGACACATGTCCAGAAATATATATTGATTCCACTCAGTGGTTATCCCCAACACTATTTTCCCTAAAAATAGGTGGATCATTTACCATACCAGATCCGTTGCCTCATTAATTTAGTTAGACCCTGTGGCAAACTTAGAAAATAGATACTACTCGGTCCATTTTACAGACACAGAAACAAAGTTCAAAGAAGTTTAATTTGTTGAAAGTCTCTCTGGTAGACGAACTAGGAATAAATACCTCAAATGATCTGGATCACCTGGTGTTTATATAGAGATGATAAAGAAGGCAAAAACAAGTAGGGAGTCTAAAACAGAGATGAACTCTTAAGACAGAAGGTGACGAACTAGGACTCTTCTCATCAGCCATTTGCAGATGTGGATCCAAAAGAGACTAGGAAAGAGAGGACTCAAATACCAAAAAGCCACCATTCCTGGAAAACTAGCTGAAAATAGAGCAGGTCAGTAAACTCACTGATGGGAGCAAAGGCAGAGACACCCCTGAGAAGTATGAGATAGTGTTTTCTATTGGCAATGACATCAAATTCTGGTTGAAGCCCTGACTCCCAATGTGAAGGTTTTAGGAGGTGGGACTTTGGAGGAAGTAATTAGGTTTGGATGAGACAATGAGGGTGGGGCTCTCACAATGAGATTAGTGCCCTTATAGGGAAAGACACAAGAGAGTAAGTTATCCTTCATCCTCTCTCCTTTCTTTCCTCCTGTCTCTGTCCCTCCCCTTTCACTTTGTCCCCTGACCATCACATGAGAACACAGCCATAAATGCCAGTGGATGGCAAGTCAGGAAGAGAGCTTTCACCAGACCCCAACCATGCTGGCACCCTGATCTTCTGGCCTCCAGAACTGTGAGAAAAAAACAAAAAGTCTTTTTTTTTTTTAAGCCACCAGTCTATGGTATTTTGTTATGGCAGCCAGAGCAGGCTAGGACAGTGCCCTTGCCTACAAAGGGAATGTAACCCAGATCAGGTATAACATAGACAGAGAAACATGAGCAATGCAAGGATATCTACTGTCATGTACTAAGTTAAAGAACTCATGATTTTGAAGAAGGCACAGTTTAACCCAGATTGGAATAGTCAGGAAGGCCAATGAGGAGCTGAAACTTGAGTGGAGCTTTAAATCACAAGGAGAGACAAAAATGAGAGGGTCTTGCAGGTGGGAGGCCAGCAAAGGCAGATCAAAGAAGAGGAGAGAACAAGGGTCAGCCAGTGGCCCAGGTGAAGCAGGAGACACATGGTGAAAGGCCAGGTTCTTCACAAGAGGAGAGGACCTGCAAGCTGTTTAGACACTGTACAGTGATCAAAGTATGACAGTGTAGTCACTCAGTTATGTCTGACTCTGCAACCCTATGGACTATAGCCTGCCAGGCTCCTCTGTCCATGGAATTCTTCAGCCCAGGTTGGATGCATGAGACAAGTGCTCAGGGCTGGTGCACTGGGAAGACCCAAAGGGATGGGATGGGGAGGGAGGTGGGAGAGGGGGATCAGGATGGGGGACACATGTAAATCCATGGCTGATTCATGTCAATGTATGGCAAAAACCACTACAATATTGTAAAGTAATTAGCCTCCAACTAATAAAAATAAATGAAAAAAAAATGCAATTGACATTTTAAAAAAATAAAAATAAAAATACTGGAGCAGGTTGCCATTCCCTTTTCCAGGGAATCTTTCCAACCCAGGGATTGAACCCAGGTCTCCTGCACTGCAGGCAGATTCATACAGTAAAGAGATGGCAAAGCTTCATGAGCCAGGCAAGGATACCACTTTTGGATACCAAAGCCTGAGTCTCCTGGTCTACAGACTGAGAATAGTATGGGTCCCTTCTCCATGGCATTTCTGTAAAGGCCCCATGTGGAGCAGTTAGCACAGGGCCTGGCAAACCAAGCCTCAACAGGTATCAGCTCTCATCCATGCAGCAGCATCAGGAAGGCAAAAGGCTCGTTGGCCAGGGTGAGTATCAAAGCCCTCCAGGCCTCAGCATCTTGGCAGAAACACCCCATAAATACACTGGCTGATGCTCAGGAGGGCTCAGCAGAGCAGCATCACTGCTGGCTCAGGCCATTGGCCCTCTGCCAACCCCCCACCTCACAGCCAGCCCTGGACGTACTGTTTGTAGAACCTGGCCACACTCACCACAGCCCGCAAAGCATCAGGAGCTGCTGCATCTCCAGCCTTGCACTACCCACTTGAAGAACCAGCCCCTGACTCCCAGAAAACAGACATGAGGTCTCTTGTCAGATGTCAGTCTGTTCCTGGCTCCCAGCTCCCTGTCCCTGTTGGCTTGTCTGCCGAGGGGTGATTGACTCCAAGTGCAGAAGGAGGTCAGGGTTGAGGCCCTGAGATGCCACTTTCCAGCTGAGTGACCCCATCGCTTAGTCCCTTTATCCATTGCCTGCTCCCTCATTCATAAAACAGGATAATATATTCCCTCAAAGAATTGCTACAGAATCACATGGGATGCAGTGGGTGAATGCTTTTGCTAAATATGCTATAAATATTAAATTTAAAAATCTGTCTTCGGTTCATTTATTCATTAACCAAATATATACTGAGCACCATTTCTGTGCCAGGAACTATTCTTGGAGGTGGGGATCAAGTAGGATATAAACTAGACCCAAACTCTTGTCTCCTGGTGTTTATATTCTAGGGCCTGAATCTCCCTGGAATGCAGGTGGTAGACAGTGTGGAGTAGCACCTATCTCTTATCAGCTGCTTCTCCAGTTATCTTCATTTCCCGTGTATTCTTCTGTCTTCCCTGCCTGTCTAAAGTGGCCTTAAACTTGACTTTGCCTTCGTTCCTGTTTTGCCTCTGGTTCCGCTTGATGCTTTACCTGACTCACTTTACTTGACTTGCTCCATCCTGGCTCCCAGCCTTGCTTGTCTTGCACCAAAGATGCCAGCATCTTGGCACAACAATTCCCATAAAATGCCCAGCTGGAAAATGGGAACCTGGGTACCTATCATCACTTTGAAAAGTTTATTTTACATTGGGGCCACAACAGTGATTACCTACATGAAAGATGAGAAACGTGGCCAAGAACTGAGAGTCAGTGCTCTTTACAGCCAGCTGTGTCCATTCGCAAGCAGCTCGGCTTGCCAGCTGCCTTTCTCAGCACATCTGGCATGGGAGGTCTGGACTTCAGTGTTTTGAGCCAATGAGAGCACCAAGGGAATGATCACTGTTGATTTTCTGACATCATGATTACAGGCCTCAAAATAACTCATCAGTAATGGGGTGAGAAGTGGAGATGGGGAAGACCAGGTGTAAACCATGTCAGAGCGGGCAGTGTGAAGGGCTCTACCTACTCAAATCTGTTCAGATGGAAACAAAAGCTCTTTTTGGAAAGTGTCTCACTACATGGTTTTTATAGCAGCAGGTAGAAGAAAAAGCCTTCAGCTCTTAAGACATACTTCCAAGTCAAACCAATTTCGTTGCCATGGTACCAAGGCTCCTACAAGGGAAGAAAAAGATGCATTTTCAAACACTTGTTTGAAATATTCAAATAAATGGCAGTGTGATGGCTGAAAGTGTCAGGAGGCCCCTGCAATTCAAGTAACAAATATCCACTGAGGAGTACTTCCTATGTGCTAGGCACACTGGATTAGGTGTGGGATAGAGGCTGGGATGAATCAGATGCTGTCCATGCTCTAAGCCTTAGAGTCCAAGGGGTTTATGACCAAGTTTGGCAGAGAAATATTTCATAAGGAGAACTAAAACATAGGGCAGAATGTGATAGCAACTAAAGGAATGGTACAAATATCCGTTCACTTATTAACTCATTCATTCAATGAATATTTGAGTCCAAGCTCTCTGATAGATGTTGGGTATCCAGTGATTAGAAAAAAATAAGCAAAATATATACAGAACAGATAAACAACAAGGTCCTACTGTATAGCACAAGGAGATATATTCAATATTCGGTAATAAACCATAGTGGAAAAGAATTTTTAGAAAAAGAAAAGAAAAATAAGCACGTTCCTTTTCCAACTAGGGCAGGGAGACACCTGAACAACAGATGATAAGTTGAATGATAAAGACAGAAGTGAGGGACAGGGAAGCCTGGTGTGCTGCAGTCCATGCAGTCACAAAGAGTTGGATACAACTGAGCAACTGAACAACAAAAGATAGATAGATGGATAATAGATAGAAGATTGATAGATGATCAATGAATAGACAGACGATGGATGGATAGATGGATGATAGATAGAAAGATAGATGAGGGATTACAAAGCGATGGTTGCCATGAAGGTAACAGCACAAGACTGTATAATAAAAGTGTTCCTTAAGCACAGAGGTGAAGAAATTATTACAGCTAGAAGGAGAAGGGTAGGCTTCATGGAAGAGACAGCATATGGGCCTGGCCATGGGTGATTTGGAGGTTTTAACAAACAGGGAGAAAGCCAGGAGTATCCAAGGTCAAGAAGCTGAACAAAGGCATAGAGGTGGAAGAGTGCCACTGCTTCTTGTGACCGTGGAATGGCTAGAATGTAAGAAGAATGCTAGAAGGTGGAAGGAGGAAGCTAACAAGGTCCATCGTGGGACAGCAGAGCAGAGCAGTTAGGACTTGGTTTCGGAGCCAGCTTGCCCGGTTTGGCCATTTCCTAGGTGAGTGAACTTTACTTTTTGGTGATTCAGTCTCATTCTTTGCAAACCGGGGATGATTGTGTTGTTTTAGGGATTAAGCGATTTTGATATCATTCAAATGTGTAAAGTAGAATCAGGCACATAGTGACATGAGTTACAACCAAGGAGAGAGTGGTTGCTGCAAGTAGGCGTGCTGGTACAAAGCCAGGGATCACTCAGGCCCTCCCCCAACCTGGGAGATGTTCCTGGTGATGTCTAAATGTCCCTGATAAGGACCCATCATTTTGAGGTGCACTGAGGAAGGTAAAGCTTTTGGGACACTGCCTTCTCTCTGATTGAAATCTTCTCTTCTGGACTTTGCTGTGAGTTTGGCGCTTCAGGCTTGTTTCTTGGATCTCAAGGCACTAGGATCCACCATCAGATAGAGACCCCCTCTCACTGCTCTCCCTGCTGAGGGCGCCATCCTGTGGACACTGCAAGTGAAGAGACCCTGTTCTGATGGGGTGGACCAAAAGGGGACGACTCACTGCATTTTGTGCCCTTTTGATACTGAACATGTCACTGAACTGACCACCACTAAAATGGGGCCTGGAGGCACATCTATAAATCTCACCACATCCTATAGTCTCAGCTTAAACAGCCTCAGAAGGGTCTCAAAGGCAAAGCCTGCAACAAATATGGGCTGCACAGACCAACATGGGGGCTGCTGAAGCTGAACCCTGCACCCCCCACCCCAAGCTTACTTATAAGCCTGGCTGATGCTGAAAGGAGAGATGCAAAGTGGTTCACCAGGGCTCAGGATAAGAAGCCAGCATGGGGAAGAGGGAGAGACTGTTACTATAGGGAGAGAGATTTCCCTACTCAAGCTGCAAAACCAGGCTATGACCCAGAATCTAGTCTGAAGGATATATTCAGAAAAGCTGAGGCACTTCAAATTCTGTAGGGGTCTGTTTGTTCCTTAGGCTGAGTCCTAATGTCTTTTTGTGATTTACCTTGGAGAACTGGTAGCTGGGCTGGTTTTTCCAAAGGGGATTGACTAGGCAGCCTGAGCAAAGTGAATGGGTTTTTGCAATTTACTGGCAGAATAACAAAATTGCAATAAAACTAGAGTTCAGTTCAAGCCTGTATTCCCCCTTCCTGCCTACACTGGTAACAATATCTATATACATACATTCATTAGACTATGTGGCCCATAAACACAGAAAAGGAAAACTTTACAGCCAATATAAGAGATCATTGGCTGCAGAGAAGTCACACAACTTTACATGAGTCAGTTATCTCTGCAGGCTTCAATTTTCACATCTGCAAAATGTTGAGGCTTAATGGGGAGATCTCCTGAGCTCTTTGCAACATTCAAAATCTGGGCACTTAAAGGAATATGTTGTCATCAGATCAGTTAGCATGGCTACTGCGGTGCAGCTTCAGGGATATGGAGGCAGCTCCGAAATTTATAATATTTTACTTCTGCATAAAAAAGGGGGGGTGAATTTTGCTTTGTTTTTAAATCATGGTATGCACAGGCATTAAAAAAGCAGAGATATCACTTTGTTGACAAAGGTCCATATAGTCAAAACAATGGTCTCTCTAGTAGTCATGAATGGATGGGAGACTTGGGCCCTGAAGAAGACTGAGTGCTGAAGAATTGATGCTTTCCAACTGTGGTGCTGGAGAAGACTCTTGAGAGTCCCTTGGACAGCAAGATCAAACCAGTCAATCCTAAAGGAAATTAACTCTGAATATTCATTGGAAGGACTGCTGCTGAAGTTGAAGCTCCAGTACTTTGGCCACCTGATGCGAAGGGTCATTGGAAAAGACCCTGATGCTGAGAAAGACTTCAGGCAGAAGGAGAAGGGGACGGCAGAGGATGAAATGGTTGGATGGCATCATCAATTCAACTGACATGAGTTTGAGCAAACTCCTGGAGATAGCGAAGGACAGGGAAGCCTGACGTGCTGCAGTTCATGGGGTTGCAAAGAGTTGGACACGACTTAGCAACTGATCAACAACAACAACATGCACAGGCATTGTTTAACTTGTTAAGAACAAATCCCTTTCCTGGCAGCCTTCGTATCAAACCAATAATTGTACTCATTTGAAATGGTCCTCATCCAGCCTAAGCCTCACAAGCATTCTAGGGCTTCACTGTCTCTTTCTTCTTGCTTCAAGGTTATTCTGTGTACAAGTTCTCATGACAGCTATATATTTATCAGGGACACTGGTCTGTAGTTTTCTTTTCTTGTTCAGATTTTCTCATTAAAGCAACTGGATTTCCCACCATTTAAATTAAATCAACTAAGGGAACATCAACAAAATGTTGGAACAGGAATTTCTAATACCTGTCCCCTCCCAGAAATATCAACTGGAACCATTATCTTCACAGAAAAATACCTTCACAAGATCTAAGGATTTCAGGTGATGAATTATAGCACTTAGATGAAGTGGGAAAATAAGAGAAGATGAATTGAGGAGGCTAAAAAAAATAGATTCAAATCACCCGCATCTCTCTTTTCCCCAAGTCAGGCAGCCCAGCTCAGAGAGAAATAGCCTTCCTCTAGGAGAGGAGAAAGTCAAAGAGGAGAGTGAAAATGTTGGCTTAAAGCTCAACATTCAGAACACTAAGATCGTGGCATCTGGTCCCATCACTTCATGGGAAATAGATGGGGAAACAGTGAAAACAGTGTCAGACTTTATTTTGGGGGGCTCTAAAATCACTGCAGATGGTGACTGCAGCCATGAAATTAAAAGACGATTACTCCTTGGAAGGAAAGTTATGACCAACCTAGATAGCATATTAAAAAGCAGAGACATTACTTTGCCAACAAAGGTCCGTCTGGTCAAGGCTATGGTTTTTCCAGTGGTCATGGATGGATGTGAGAGTTGGACTGTGAAGAAAGCTGAGTGCCGAAAAATTGATGCTTTTGAACTGTGGTGTTGGAGAAGACTCTTGAGAGTCCCTTGGACTGCAAAGAGATCCAACCAGTCCATCCTAAAGGAGATCAGTCCTTGGTGTTCATTAGAAGGGCCGATGCTGAAGCTAAAACTCCAATACTTTGGCCACCTCATGTGAAGAGTTGACTCATTGGAAAAGACCCTGATGCTGGGAGGGATTGGGGGCAGGAGGAGAAGGGGACGACAGAGGATGAGATGGCTGGATGGCATCACCAACTTGATGGACATGAGTTTGAGTACTGAACTGAACTGAGGAGAGGAGAGTGAAGTGGGTACTCATTTCACTGAAGACCTCAGCACAGCCCAACCCAACACCAAGTCAATTCCTGAGAACACCGGAGGCCCCTGGTGTTCTCCATCAAACTCAGGCCCCTGGTACATCCCAGCACTGGCCAGCACTCATGGCCCAGGCAGTTCCTGTGGCCCCAGGCTTCCAATGAGCTCCTGCAAACCCAGACTCCAGGTGGGTACCCACAAACCCAACCTTCCAGATGGACCTAGTGCCAGGCTCACCAATAAAGTCCTAGGCTCCAGCCAAGCCAACCCCCATGAACCCAGACTCCTGATCTGCCCCACTACCAGAGGGCCCCATAGACTCAACCACCAGGCCAGCTCCCGGGAAACCAAGCTCCTGGCCTGTCCCAGGATCAGACTTCCTCCCAGGGTCCCAGGTGTTGAGGCCACACTTGTGATCCCTGATACCTGTTGACCCACCATGCAAGCCTACCCATGCAGATCCAGGTGCCAGGCCCGTCCTAGTGACAGCAGGCTCCAGGCGTGTCCCCATATACCCAAATATCAAGCCTTCCCACTCTCTAGTCCAGATGCAAGACCTGCCTACCCAGGGACTCCAACTCAATACCCCCAAACTCATTTTACAAGGCTAGCATTACCCTGATACCAAAGCCAGATAAGAACACAAGAAAAGAAAACTATGGGCCAATATCTCAGATAAATATAGATGCAAAAAATCTCAAAAAATACTGTCAAACCAAATTCAATACTATATTAAAAAGATCATACATCATGAGCATGAATTTATCCCTGAGACACAAGGATGATTTTCATAATAATCAATAAATATGATATATCACATTCATGGAGTGAAAGATTAAAATGATATGATCATCTCAATAGATTCAGAAAAAGCATCTGACAAAATTCAACAGCCTTTCATGATTAAAAAAACCTGAAAAAAATGGTATAAAAAGAATGTACCTCAACATAATGAAGGCCATATATCACGAACCCATAGCCAACATAATCCTCAACAGTGAAAGTTTGAAAGTTTTCCTACTAAGATCAGGAAAAAGACAAGGGTGCCCACACTAACCACTCCTATTCAACATAGTACTGGAGGTCTGAACAAAAGCAACTAGACAAGGAAAAGAAATGCAAGGCATCCAAATCAGAAAGGAAGAAGTAAAACTATTTGCAGATGACATGACCTTATACACAGAAAATCCTAAAGACTCCATGGAAAAAACTGTTAGAATTTATCAACAAATTCAGTAAGTCTTCAGGATATAAATTCAATACACAAAGCTAAATTGCATCACTATATACTAGCAATAAACTATCTGAAAAAGAAATAAAGAAAACAATCTCATTTACAATAGCATCAAAAATAATAAAATACTTAGGAATAATTTTAACCAAGAAGGTAAAAAATCTGTACACTGAAAATTGAGACACTCATGAACTAAATTGAAGAAGACACAAATAAATGAAAAGGTATCTGTATTCAAGGATCAGAAGATTTAATATTGTTAAAATGTTGATAGACAAAAACCACCACATATAGAGTCAATGCAATCCTAATCAAAATTCCAACGGTATTTTTCACAGAGGAAGAAACACAATATTAAAATTCATATAGAGCCACAAAAAACCAAATTAGACAAAGGAATTCTGAGAAAGAAGAACAAAATGAGGAGCATCACAATTCCTGATTTCAAACTTGACTATAAAGCTACAGGTGTCAAAACAGTACGGTACTGGCACAGAACAAATACACAGGCCAATGAAATGGAATCAGGAGCCAAGAAAAAAATCCCAGTTATATATGACCAGCTAGTATTTGACAAGGTAGCCAAGATCATCCAATGTGGAAAGGACAGTCTCTTCAAAAGTGTTAAGTAAACTGGATATTCACATGGAAAAGGATGAAATTTGATCCTTGGATTACACCACTCACAGAAATTAACTTGAAATGGATTGAAAATGTAAGACCTGAAACTATAAAATTACTAGAAGAAAAGGTAGGAAAAAGCTCTTTGACATTGATCTTTAAGACAATTTTGCGGATATGACACCAAAAGCACAAGCAAGAAGAGCAAAATCAAGAAGTGGTACTACCTCAAACTGAAAAGCTTCTTCAGAGCAAAAGAAGCATCAGAACATGAAAAGGCAGCCTATGGGATAGAAGAAAATAGTTGCAAACCATCCATCTGATAAAAGGGGTTAATACCCAAGGTCTATAAGAAATTCAACAATTCAATAACAACAACAACAAAAATCTGCTTTCAAAATGGGCAGAGGATCTGAATAGGCATTTATCCAAAGAAGACACAGAAATGACCAACAGATATATTAAAAGGTGCTCAATATCACTAATCATTAGGAAAATGTAAATCAAAACCACAATGAGATATCACCTCACCCTTGTTAGAATGGCTATTATCAAAAAGACTAGAAATAAGTATTGGTAAGGATATGGAGAAAAGAGAACCTTTGTGTACTGTTGATGGGAGTATAAATTGGTGCAGCCACTATAAGAAACAGTATGGACATTCATTGAAAACTTAAAACTAGGGCTACTGTGTGACCCAGGAATCCCATATCTGAGTATATATCCAAAAGAAACAAAATCACTATCTCAAAGAGATAACTGTGCCCCCTTGTTGACTGTAGCACTATTCACTACAGCAAAGACATAGAAACCACCTAAGTGACCATCAGTAGATGGATGGATTCATAAAAGAATAATATCAGTCAGCCACATGGAGAAGAAAACCCTACCTTTTGTAACATGGATGGACCCTGAGGACACTATACTAAGTGAAATAAGTCAGAGAAAGGAAAATACTGTATATTCTCACTTACATGTAGAATCCAAGAAAGGCAAACTCATAGAAATAGAAAGCAGAAAGGTGGTTACCAGGTAGAACTAGGGAGTGGGAATAATGGGGAGATGTTGGTTAAAGGGACAAGCTTCCAGGTATAAGATGAACAAGTTCTGGAGGCATAATGTGTATATAGCATGATGACTATAGTTGGCAATACTGCCTTATATACTTGAAAACTGTGAAGAGAGTAGATCTTAAATGTTATCACCAGACATATGAAAATGATAATTATGTGAGGAAGTGGAGGTGTTAACTAACCCAATTATGGACATCAATTTGCGATACACATGTGGACTAAATAATTGTGTTGTACACTTTAAACAAAACAAAAAAATGTTTTTAAAACTTTGAGGTCAAAATAAATATTTTTAAAATAAACCAATTAGCTGAAAAGAACAAGAGAGTCAAGAACAAGGGCAGAAATAAGGAGGTAGAGATGAGAAAAAGGAGGAGAGTAAGAATTCAGATGAAATAAAGATAGGGTCTCTGTAGTTACTTCTTTTCTATTTATTTTCTTTATAGTTTCTGAAGTTCTTTTCAGAAATGCAATGTGACAGAATTTAACATCTGGCAGTAAACTGCATGTTTTCTGATTTGATGACATAACCACTGGTGGGATCACAGCCTCTGGCTGATGAAAATAATGCACTTAAAAAAAAATAAAAATAACGTTTTGTTATATATTTTTCATAGCTCTTAAATCATCTGCACGTCTTCAGTAGCATTTAAATGAGTGAATAAAATGTTTACTCCCAGTACTAAACAGAATGACCTCTCTGACATGAGACAAACCCAGTGTCATCCCGGCATCCTTGCCTCCCTCTAGAGATGGGGTGGCTTGTTTCCTCCTATGATATTCTATTCCCTCTTCACTATTAGAAAATGCTTCCTGTTGTTGGGCTGAAATCCATCTCCCCCATTTTCTACCAACTGGTCCTATTGTTCTGCATTTGGCCTATGTATAGCAAATCTCTCACATACAACACAATTATCTTATGAGTAGTTAAAGCCATTGATTGTGTGTCTCCAAGCTCTATGATTTCAAGAGTCCAATAGTTCCTTCTAGCTCACAATGCTTAAACTAATCAACATCTAGTCATTTTCCTAGCAAACCCGTGCTCCAATTTATCTTTGTCTATCTCAGTGTTACCCAAATTCACATTAGTCCTTTAACAAGCACACCACACAGTAAATTCATATTGAGTTTACTATCAATTTAAAACCCCTAAGTCTTGTTCACATGTACCACTGCGGCTGGTTCTCTTAGTTTTTTGAAACTAAGTATTAACACAAAGCCCAACATTAATTCCTATAAAATTTCATCTTAGTTTATATGTGTTAATTTCAATCTCCCAATTCCTCCCACCCACCCTTCTTCCACCTTTGCCCCTTGGTATCTATATACTTGTTCTCTACTTCTGTGTCTCTATTTCTGCTTTGCAAATATTTAATAGGATCACCTATATCATTTTTCTAGATTTCACATTTATGTGTTAATTGATACCTAATGAAAACATACTGCATACATAGTATAGGGGACTCTACTTAATGCACTGTGGCGACCTGAATGGATTGAAGTTCAAAAGGGAGGGGGTATGTGTATGACTGACTCATTTTGCTGTGCAGTAGAAATTAACATTGCCGTCTATGGGGTCGCACAGAGTCGGACATAACTGAAGCGACTTAGCAGCAGCAGCAGCAGAAGCTAACATGACATTGTAAAATATCCATTCAGTTCTGCTCAGCTGTGTCCAACTCTTTGCAACCCCACGGACTGCAGCACGTCAAGCTTCCCTGTCCATCACCAACTCCCGGAGCTTGCTCAAACTCATGTCCATTGAGTTGGTGATGCCATCCAACCATCTCATCCTCTGTCATTCCCTTCCCCTCCTGCCTTCAATCTTTCCCAGCATCAGGGTTTTTTCTGATGAGTCGGCTCTTCGCATGAGATGGCCAAAGTATTGGAGTTGCAGCTTCAGCATCAGTCCTTCCAATGAGTATTCAGGACTGATTTCCTTTAGGATTGACCGGTTTGATCTCCTTGCAGTCCAAGAGACTCTCAAGAGTCTCCATGCTCCAATAAAAATTAATTTAAAAAAATTTACCTTGGATGGGGCCCGTCATTCCTAACTATTACAATTTTTTAAAAATTCTGCCATCCAGTATATTAACTACTCTTGAAAACTTCATGACATCTACAAATTGAAAAGCATGTCTTTTTAAACTTTACCTAATTCATTGATAAAACTGTTTGCATTCTAGTAATATATGATGTGTCCTTTAAGTATGAGCATTAGTAACTAAATACAATTCTGATATCATTTAGTTTACATTTCTCTTTTTTTTTACACTTTCATAAGAGACCTTATTAAGTACTGTATAAAGTGTAGGTGTATATGTGAAAAACTATCTCAATCTTAACAAATTAAGGAAAATCAACTTCTCTGAGATTACTTACACTTGGTGAACCTAAATTTGCTTCTATTGATCACTGATAGCTTTTTCTAATTTTCACAAACTACCCTTTTCATAACCTATTCTTGAGTATTGGATGGAACTGATGTCAAATTCATTCTTTACAATTTACTGGTCTTTATAATTTCCTTCCTTTTTTGTTAAATTTAGAAACTTTATATCACTCTTTCTCCTAGCTCTGAGCTTCTTTCTTCTCCTTTCAATCTCTTAGAAACTCTGCAGAAAATTCAGTGATCTTACTGTTTCTTGGTCCCCTCAGATGTAATTCATCCAGGCTACAAGCCACAAGCTCTCAATTTCCCACAACTAATTAATGTTTGCTCTCCTCATCTTAAGGCAAGGATAAGCACCGTGGCCCCAAGGAGGAAGTCCATCCAGACTGTCCCTTCTTGTTATCCTTTCTTCACCACCTGAACTAAAATAGCTCCTAAAATTGCCATTAGTTTTCACCAGCATCAGCAGATCTGAGCCTTCAGCCTTCTGAGTACTGTTCTTACATGTTGCTGCTCTGTCATACTCCTTTCGGTTACACGTCCTTCTCTCCATCTTTGGTATATGTCCTCTCTTCCTCTGAGCTCTTGAAGAAGCTCCCTAAGCATTCCTAAGGTAACTGCAAATGATCTCAGCAATGAAGGAAAGAAGGTAAGTTCTTAAATATATGTTCTTAAATATCTTCTTTTCTTCCTTGTGGAGATCATTTGAGAGTTGTTGACTTACATTTTGAGAAAGCCCCAACACTATAGATAACTCTTTTCTGTTAGAATTAGATACTGTGGAATCATATCTCCTGCTTTTTCTGACATTTCTACAGTCTGCCTTGTTCGAGTCTTGAATTTCTCTGTCTAGTCCTCTTTAAATTTTTTTCTAATCAACTCTAAGGAGAGAATCACTTTCTTTTGGAGTGCATTCTTCTCCAGCTCATCAATCTGGGGCTTCCTTGTTGAACAAAATTCTGTCCATCCTGTCACTTTTTCTCCATCTTACAAGAGGACCTTTATTGTAAAGCATGTCAGTGCATGGTCTGGCCCTCTGCTTTTCAGCTGAATGTGTTTGCCTGTACAGGTCCAAATATTTGAAGTCTCTCACTGTTACTGTATCTTGCATTTCTCCCAGTATTGTGCCCATGGTTTTTACAAGCTGCTAACAAAAATCATGATCTGGTTAAAATGAGAATTTAGAGGAAAGGTACAGATGGGGATCCTACAAGGAATGCTCATGAGCTATGCACGAAAGACAGCAGTTTTGCGGTAATCACAGAACCTCTTTGGTCCACACAAAACACTGAGAATAAGGAAAAAAGAAGATCTGTGCAGTGAACAATGAGTTAACCACCGAGATATACAGTTTCGTGCTGCACTGTCCAACAGATGTATCATGTGAGACACACATGTAATATAAATATTCTAGGAGCCTCATTTTAAACAGGTAGAGAAAGGTGAAATAACTGTTCAGAACTTTTTTTTTAACCCAACAGATCCAAAATATTGTCACTTCAGCATGAAGTGAGTGAAAGTCACTCAATCATATCCGACTCTATGCAGCCCCATGGACTGCAGCCTGCCAGGCTCTTCTGCCCATGGAATTCTCCAGGCAAGAATACTGGAGTGGGTTGCCATTTCTTCTCCAACCTTAGCTGGACTCAATATGGACTATGGTGGGGGGGGGGGTTAAAAAAAAAGAAGTCACTATGAGATATTATATATTTTTATACTAAGTCTTTGAAATCTGGTGTATAATTCTGACTAACTACACACTTCAATTATGATGTTAAATTTTCACCAGAAATACCTGACCTGTATTTAGATTTTATAAAATTTACACTTGAAAAAGTAGATCCTTATATCCACCTTGTTCCAAACATACTGAAAACATTTCCAACAGCTGGATGCAGTATCTGTTGTTTAAACTTAAACTTTAAATTTTAAACAAAATCTAAAATTCCAGTCCTCAGTTGAACCACCACATTTCAAGTGCTTAATATGTGGCTGGTGGCTACCAAACAAGATGGCACAATGGGGAGAAACAAAAAGTTTTCAATGCTATAACCTCTCTTTTAACAAAAATTTCTTGGCCTCAACACATAATAGTGATTTTTAAGCTAAGATTCCATTATTGAGAAATGGCACACTGGCAAAAAAGAGGTATTTAGTAATTCCTTTAAATGATCATTTCATTTTACTAATTATAGTTATACCTACATATGCTTGAAAAATTATACAATACAAATAAAAATTAAATTTAAAAAATACAAAAATAAATATCTCAAAGAGTGTTTTTTTTTAAGTCAGCACACACATCTTTAGTATACATGTGGCTTTGAAAACCCTCTGAAAACTCCTACTGTAACCTATGAATCCTGTATGCTAGAATCCACTGGCTAAAGGATTTCCCAGAACCCCAAAACTGAGCATTAGAGATCTACACTCTTTATAATGCAGAGCACATCAAAGGGCCAGACTAGATGAACCAGACTCTGGAATCAAGATTGCCAGCAACAACCTCAGACAGGCAGATGATACCACTCTAATGGCAGAAAAAGGAACTAAAGAGCCTCTTGATTGAGGGTGAAAGAGGAAGAGAGAAAGAGCTGGCTTAAAACATTCAAAAAACTAAGATCACGGCATCCAGTTCCATCACTTCATGACAAATAGATGAGGAAAAAGTAGAAACAGTGATAGATTTTCTTTTCTTGGTCTCCAAAATCACTGCAGATGATGACTGCAGCCACAAAGTTAAAAGATGCTTGCTCCTTGGAAGGAAAACTATGACAAACCCAGACAGCATATTGAAAAGTAGAGATATCGCTTTGCTGATAAAGGTCTGTGTTAGTTGTTCAGTCATGTCTGACTCTTTGCAACTCCATGGACTGTAGCCCATCAGGCTCCTCTGCGCATAGATTCAACTGGCAAGAATACTGGAGTCATTTCCTTCTCCAGGGGATCTTTCTGACCCAGGGATTGAACCCAGGTCTCCTGCATTGCAGGCAGATTCTTTACCATCTGAGCCGCCAGGGAAGCCAAAGTTGAAGGTATAGTTTTTCCAGTAATCATGTACGGATGTGAGAGTTGGACCATAAAGAAGGCTGAGTGCCAAAGAATAGATGCTTTCAAATTGTGGTGCTGGAGAAGACTCTTGAGAGTCCCTTGGACTGCAAGGAAATCAAACCAATCAATGCTAAAGGAAATTAACCCTGCATATTCACTGGAAGGACTGAGGCTGAAGCTGAAGTGCCAATACTTTGGCCACCTGATGTGAAGAGCTGACTCATTGGGAAAGACCCTGATGCTCGGAAAGATAGAAGGCAAGGAAGGGAAGGGAATGACAGAGGATGAGATGGTTGGATGGCATCACCGACTCAATGGACATGAGTTTGAGCAAACTCTGAGAGGCCAGAGAAGCCTGACATGTTGCAGTCTATGGGGTCGCAAAGAGTCAGACATAACTTAGTAACTGAACAACAACAACTGGTTAAAATGGAAGAGAAAGCTCTGAAACTATTATCAACCTTTAACATGCTCAAACAAATTAGTTATCAATTGTTAGCAAGTCAGTAATCAACATAGAGCCAAGACATTTTAATTGGAATGAGGAGGAAGGTAAGAAGGAAAATCCAGAGCAGTGGCCACACTGGCTAAGGAAGTCTCTCTGCAAAGAATAAAGTGAGATAAACAAAGACAGTAGGCACTGCAAAAAAGCTGCCTGCTTTCTCTCTGTTGCTGATGGATGCACAGGACACCCTTGAGATGTTCATTCTGTGCTGATTTATTCAACATGCATGAAACTGCCATCCTGTGTGGATCAGTGTTGGGGAAGAAGTTAGGACAGAGTGAGGTTACAAAGAAGTACCTAATTCACCGCCCTGTGCTAAAGCCACTGCCCTTATTCTCTAATAGGGGAGAGAAGACCCAAGCTCAACAGATACTACCACAATGTAGAAAGTGTAGGTGGCATAAGGCAAGGGAAATAAATCATACAGATTTCACAGGAGGAAAATATTAATACTATCCAGGAAGGTTAGGGAAACTTTGGGGGAGGGGAAGATTTTACTGTCTTGTCTTGAGCACTGAAAGATAGTCATGATGAAACACATGATGTTTCAGAGAAAAACTTTCCAAGCCTAGAGTCAAGAATGAGAGGACATACGGAAAAGCATGGGGTGGGATGCGGTAGAGGGAAAACTGAATGATTCAACTGTGTTACAACAAGGGGTGAAAGAGAGAGCTAAGATGGACAAGTAAGGCTGCAGTCAACCTTGGCCGCCAGGCTGAGTTGGGTCCTGGGGCCTCTGTTCTAGCATCTGAACAGAGGGTTTAAACATATAAACACATTTATGCAAATATGCAGGATTATACCCATGAATGATGATGATGACGATGAAGACAACTAACATTTATTGAGTGCTTGTGGCAGGCCCCACTCTCAATGGTTTACATGCATTATCTCACTTAATTCTCTCAACAACTCCATGATGTGGAGGAGAGAGGGAACATCAGGCTGCTCATTTTGGAACACAGCAAAGCAAAAGAGAACAGAAGACAAAAATACCAAAGAATAAATGCTATAACACAAGCCAACAGGGAGTTCTTATTTACAAGAGCTGCAGAGTCTTTGGTACAAAAAAAATAAGTGACAGATCACAGAAGGCAGGAGCAATGTGATATAAACAACACACCTTTAACCTGTTGGATTCACCTCCCAGGGGACACCATGAAGACAGCTGGAAGAGGGTCCTGACTGGCTAAGGATACCTGGTCAGTGGCCAAATGGCTCAGGCCCTGGGGCCTCATCAGCTGGCTTCTGGCCAGTTCCCTTCCTGGGCCTTGCACAGGACCCTGCTTACAGAGGAAGATGCTGAGGTCAGGTCACTCTTTCCCTAAGTATGGTTCTCAGACAACAATCATCTAAATCATCTGGGGTTTGCTAAAATGCAGATTATTGGGTCCCACTCCAGATTGATTAGCTGCGAATCACTGAGAGTAGGCTTTGGGAATCTATGTTTTGAACATGGCACCAGGTTATTCTTCACACACTGGGAACCAGGGACTACTGGCTTGTGTATCAGCCAAGGCACTGCCATTCCAGAAGGGAAAAACACAAAATAAAAGGGCTCCTCAAGGTGGGGAGCTGTTAACTTCACAGTGAAGCAAGCCCTTTCTGCTGCTCGTTTAGCCCATGTTTCGCATTAAAGATGCTGCCTGAGGCCTGGGCACCTGCAACTCTTGCATTTTCTTTTACTTTTCTCTGCTCTGGCTACTCTTCAAAAGGAGACATCCATGAACTTTATTCTTCCTCATCCTCTCCTGTGAAGTCTATCCCATTGATACAACCATATAATTTCCACACTGCTGGAATAGAGAGAGCCATGTGTGGGCAGGTAGTTTTATTTCTGTAATGCTTTTGCAAAAATGGCATTAGTGTATATTTGCTCACCATCTGACCAATGAGGCTGCAGAATGCCAAGGGGTCCTAGTCTTCGTAATAATTCTGTTACATGTTTAGCAGGTGCTCAGTGGTGAGTAGAGGAAGAAAGAGCTGCTTTACCCAATAGGAGAGCTGAGATCTAGTGTCTATTTCTCATTGTACATATGAATGTGCAGTAGTGGAACTACACCAGCCCAGCTGATGACCTGCATCCAGGAGCGTGAGCCGTGCAGACTCCAGCTGCACGCAGGAGGAGAAGCCTGCAGTTAGCAGGGAACATGCCGTGTGCTCCAATTAGACTAGGGGCTGTCCTGTGCACCATCTTTCCCTTAATAGAGCCACCACTGCTCTGGGCTGAGCGAGAGAGGCAGGAAGGGAAGAAGAGACCAGAGAGACTCAGGGAGGAAGTGGGTGTCCAACATCTGCTCAGACCCCAGTCTACTGTTCCGTCTCCAAGAGTAGAGAGCTGGCCACTCTGAGGCACGTGCCAGACTCCTTAGCTGCCTGGGGCCATAGAAATCCTCAAGGAAAGATCCAAAGTGAAGGCACTCTGGAGTTGAACCACTCAGGGGCAAATCACAGCTCGGCCACTTGCCAACTGTGTTCTTCAGAAGGTCATTTACCCTCTCTAAGGTTCTAATTCCCCACTTGTAAACTTCATTCAAATATATTTTAAGCAAGTCCTTGGTGTTCAGTAGACAGAATGAAAACATGTATCCTCAGGAAGACTTGTACGTAAATGTTCATAACAACTTCATTCATCAGAACCAAGGACTGTAGACAGCCAGCAGCAGGTGAACTGATAAATTGATATGTGCGGATAATACAACACTACTCAGCAAGAAAAAAGAGAAACAAACCACTGGTACATGAAATAACATCAGTGGAGAGATACATAGATAGATCAACCTAGAATAGATAGATATACATCCTATCTATAACAATATGCTGAACAAAAGAAGCCAGACACAAAAAGAGTACACATTACAGGATTCCATTTACATGAAATTCTAGAAGACAAATGTAATCTATAGGGATTGAAAGCAGAACAGTGACTGCCTGAACCTAGGAGCTGGGCAGTGAGCAGATGACTGACTATAAAGGGACAGAGGGAAATCTTTTGGGAGACTGCTTCATCAATGATTGTAGTAGCAGTTATGCAGGTTTATACATTTGTCAAAACTCATCACATTTAAGTTCATTTAAGTGGGTATATCTGATTGTACTTAATAGCATCTCAATAAATAACATTTATTTATATATGGCACTACCATATGCTGGGTACTGTTCTAGGTGCTAGAACATGGTCATGAATGAAACAAAATGTCTGTCCTCATAAACCTTATTTTGTAAAGAGGGGGGACATTTGTTGTTGTTGTTCAGTCACCAAGTTGTGTCTGACTTTTCATAACCCCATGGACTGCAGCATGCTAGGCCTCCTTGTCCATCACTATCTCCCAGAGTTTGTCCAAGTTCATGTCCAATGAATTGGTGATGCCACCCAAACATCTCATCCTCTGTTGCCCTCTTCTTTGCCTTCAATCTTTCCCAACATCAGGGTCTTTTCCAGTAAACTCATTGAGATTAATACAATCATCAAAATAAAGACAGGTAAGGGGATACAGAGGAATAGAAGTTTTGTTTTAGACAAGGGGCCAGAGAAGGCACCTCTGAAGAGACTACATTTTGAGCAGAGGCTTCAATGACATGAGAGAAAGAGATGGGGAGAGAGACAGCAAGAAAAGGAGAAGGAGGAGGAGATGATGATGATGATGATGACCTAGGGGAAGAACCTCCCAAGTACTGGGAACAGGAAGTGCAAAGGCCCTGAGGCAGAACTGTGTCTGGGTTGCCCACCTGTGAGCTCAGACTCGAGCAGCTATCCAGGAAATGTGTCAGGGTTTCTCCTCTGGAAAACTCTCTCAGCCTCTGTTTGTCTCACTCAGAGTTTGACAGTGTCTCTAGCTGACTCATAAAGAAAGAGGTTCAGGCAAAACTGAAATGCATCAGATTCAGCTCTGTATCCAGGAGTAAAATCCTCTGTTGTGCTAATGTGAAAAAGAGGCTGCAGAAACAGTGACCTCACATAACAAGGAAACCATTATGACTGAAGCCAGCTGAGCAAAGTCAAGAGTAGGAAACTAAAGACCTGATCCTGCAGATCCTCTGAAGACTGTGTAGGAAATCTGGAATAAAGTATGTTGGAAGAGGTGGCAAGGATACACAGAAGAACTGTACAAAAAAGATCTTCACGACCCAGATAATCACAAAGGTGCGATCACTCACCTAGAGCCAGACATCCTGGAATGTGAATTCAAGTGGGCCTTAGGAAGCATCACTATGAACAAAGTTAGTGGAGGTGATGGAATTCCAGTTGAGCTATTTCAAATCCTGAAAGATGATGCTGTGAAAGTACTGCACCCAATATGCCAGCAAATTTGGAAAACTCAGCAGTGGCCACAGGACTGGAAAAGGCCAGTTTTCATTCCAATCCCAAAGAAAGGCAATGCCAAAGAATGTTCAAACTACTGCACAATTGCACTCATCTCACAGGTAAAGTAATGCTCAAAATCCTCCAAGCCAGGCTTCGACAGTAGGTGAACCATGAAGTTTCAGATGTTCAACCTGGATTTAGAAAAGGCAGAGGAACCGGAGATCAAATTGGCAACATCCGCTGGATCATCGAAAAAGCAAGAGAGTTCCATAAAAACATCTACGTCTGCTTTATAGACTATGCCAAAGCCTTTGACTGTGTGGATCACAATAAACTGTGGACAATCCCTAAAGAGATGGGAATATCAGACCACCATACCTACCTTCTAACAAATCTGTATGCAGGTGAGGAAGCAACAGTTAGAATCAGACATGGAACAACAGACGGGTTCCAAATTGGGAAAGGAGTACATCAAGGCTTTATATTGTCACACTGCTTATTGAACTTATACACAAAGTACATCATGCAAAATGCTGGGCTGAGTGAAGCACAAGCTGGAATCAAGACTGCTGGGAGAAATATCAATAACCTCAGATATGCAGATGACACCACCCTTATGGTAGAAAGCAAAGAAGAATTAAAGAACCTCTTGATGAAAGTAAAAGAGGAAAGTGAAAAAGCTGGCTTAAAACTCAGCATTCAGAAAACTGAGATCATGGCATCCAGTCCCACCATTTCATGGTAAATAGATGGGGAAACAATGGAAACAGTGAGATACTTTATTTTTGGGGGCTCCAAAATCACTGCAGATGGTGACTGAGGCCATGAAATTCAAAGACGCTTGCTCCATGGAAAAAAGCTATGACCAACCTAGACAGCATATTAAAAAGCAGAGACAATACTTTGTCAACAAAGGTCTGTCTAGTCAAAGCTAAGGTTTTTCCAGTGGTCATGTATGGATGTGAGAGTTGGACTGTGAAGAAAGCTAAGCACCAAAAAATTGATGCTTTTGAACTGTGGTGTTGGAAAAGACTCTTGAGAGTTCCTTGGACTGCAAGGAGATCAAACCCGCCAATTCTAAAAGAAATCAGTCCTGAACATTCATTGGAAGGACTCATGCTGAAGCTGAAACTACAATACTTCGGCCATCTGATGCAAAGAACTGATTCACTGGAAAATGAGTCCCACTTGATGCTGGGAAAGATTGAAGGCAGCAGGAGAAGGGGATGACAGAGGATGAGATGGTTGGATGGCATCACCAACTCAATGGACATGAGTTTGAGCAAGCTCCGTGAGATGGTGATGGATAGGGAGGCCTGGCGTGCTGCAGTCCATGGGATCCCAAAGAGTCAGACATGACTGAGCGACTGAACTGAACTAATGTTGGAAAATGAGCGGAAACTTTTGTTTGTTATTATTATTGTTACCACTGTACCTTCTTTTTAATATAAGAAACAAATGATTTGATATGACCTGATTTACACTTTTAAAGCCTCATGCTGGTTGCTTTGCATAACAGAGGTGGAAGGGAGGAAAGATGGAAGCAGTAGTCAGGAGACTATTGTAGCACCCAGGCAAGAAGTGACAGTAACCAGGACTAGGCTGTAAGAATGGAGGAGGCAGAAGGTGGGTCAGGTTAAATTGGGAGAGTAAAGAGCACCTACCTCATCAAGAGGCTCTGAGGAAAAACAAAAGAAATCCATGTGTTCTCAGAATTCTCTAAGCACTTGAAATACTCTTTAGAATAGTACTTAGAATATTGTAAGAAAAATGGAATAGAAATGTGCTTAGAATATGCTAAGGCCCTGAAAAGTGCTTTTAAGAGCATCTGGCACACAGTTAAGGACTCACTGTGAGCTACGATTATGCCTCTTCTTGGTAAAAGAACAGCCATCATCCCTGTGGGGAAGGCAGCACTTTGTGTTCTTGGTCAAAGGGTTGTGATGGGGCATCATCTTCACAAGTTTAACTGCTGCTGAGGTGCAAGGGACTGTGACTGAAGCAAACTTTAATAGTGTGAAAATTAAGGTAAAATTATTCCTACATTTTCCCACACTACTGTTACCCCTGTTTCAATAACAGTCATTACAAGGATACAAAGTCAAAACTCTTCTGAACATTAGACTCTAGGGCAGGAATTAAGGACCTGAGCTCTATCCAGGTCCCAGGCTGAATCAGGTCATAGGTCGCTATGGTTCTGCAGCCTCGTTTTCACATTAGCACAACAGAGAATTTTACTTCTGGATACCAGAACTGAATCTGATGCATTTCAGTCTTGCCTGAACCCCTTTCTGTATAAGTCATCTAAAGACACTGTCAAACAAACTCTGAGTAAGACAGACGGAGGCTGAGAGAGTTTTCCAGAGGAGAAACCCTGACGTGTTTCCCGGATGGCTGCTTGAGTCTGAACTCACAGACGGGCAGGAGTGCCCAGGAGAGAGCCACACCTGTCCCCCAGCCTGCTTGATCCAGTGTGGTTTCCCTGGCCAAGTCCATGAAGGTAGTATAATTATCCTTATTTTATCACATTAAAAAGCAAAGCACAGGGCAAGTATGTGTTGTTAATGGTCACTCAGCCAGGATTTGAACCAACTTGACTCCATACTCTTCTGCCAGCACAGAAGAAAGTAATCAGAGGTGAAGCAAGTCCCCTCACACTTTGTTAAGGCGAAAGGCAGTGATGCCATACTGGTTTCTAAAAAGGTCTTCGATGCAGCCCTTCTTCCAGTGAAGTTTCCAATCTGATCCAATACAAGCTTGCCATTCATGTAAAATACTTCTTACCTAAAAGACCCCACACATGATCAGGTTCAACAGTGATGGCAGGAGGGAGAAAGTACTCCGTATGTTTGTGTTTACATGGTAATTAAAAGTTAGTGAAAGGAGAAGCTATGTATTAAAATATTCATAAATTCTAAATTTTCTAGCTTATGTATAAAGATCATTGCTCATTATTTATTTAGTTATTATTTTTGTCTGTGCTGGGTCTTGACTGCTGAGTAGGCTTTTCTGTAAGTTGTAGTGAGCAGGGGCTACTTTCTAGCTGCGGTGCATGGGCTTCTCACTGCAGTGGCTTCTCTTGTTCCACAGCAAAGGCTCCATGGGCTTCAGCAGTCGTGGCTTGCTGGCTGTAGAGCAAGAGGTTCAATAGTTGTGGTACAAGGGCTCAGTTGCTCCTTGCCATGTAGGATCCTCCCAGATCAGGGATCGAACCCATGTCTCCTGCATTGGCAGGCAGACTCTCTACCACTGAGACACCAGGAAAGTTTGATCGTTGCTCATTTTAAATAGGCATTATAAAATAACTTTAAATACAAAAACACAGCAAGCTGGGAAATCTGGATGGCTTAGTAGTCTGTAGAATTAGATTCAAATTTTAAAACTTGAAGGTGTTTGTACATTAGAAAAATTCTGAAGCCTAGGAGAATCCATGACAGATTAGGGTAATATAGGGTGCCATGCAGGTCCCTCGGGGATGACAGTGATGCCCAGATCACTCTCCGATCTACACAGCCTTACATTTCTCTTGTCAAGCAAGCAAGAGCAATGTGGCAAATAAGTTTCCTCAAATAAGTAAGTCCCTACCAGGGCAGGGGGTCTTGTTTGCTTGTTTGGTGGGTGGATCTTATTTGTTGCTCCTTCTCAGATCATTCAAGAACAGAGCTGATGTCATCTTAAAGAAGTACAGTAGGTGGTACCTAAATAATACAGGCCTGATTAAGTATCAGAAAAGGAGGGCGAGGCCCTCTTTCAACATTTTTAGATCTCTCTTCGCTGCAAACACTACACATGTCAGGTACCAGGCCACATGGTGAGAAAACAAAGATAGTGGCAGCAAACAGACAAGTAAAGGCAGGCAGGACAGAAAGAAGGACAGGACACACCTTCCACTTCCTAAAGACCCATCCAAGAGAATCAGACAAAGTCATGAGGCAGAGGACTCACTCCTTTCTAAAGAAGCATCTGGACTAGACTACATGATAATCAGTGACTCTGCTAAACTGTGGCCCCTGAAATCCTATCTTTCCACATTATAACTGTTGCTGCTGCTGCTGCTAAGACGCTTCAGTCGTGTCCGACTCTGTGTCACCCCATAGACGGCTCCTCCATCCCAGGGATTCTCCAGGCAAGGACACTGGAGGGGGTTGCCATTTCCTTCTCCAATGTGTGAAAGTGAAGTCACCCAGTTGTGTCCGACTCGTAGCGACCCCGTGGACTGCAGCCTACCAGGCTCCTCTCTGTTCATGGGATTTTCTAGGCAAGAGTACTGGAGTGGGGTGCCATTGCCTTCTCCATCATAACTGTTACAATCTACCATTTATTAGATGCTTATCTTATGCGAAGTAAGAGGGAAGTTAAATGTTGCCTTGGTGCCTGGAGAGTAAACCTCAGTCTTATCTACTGAACAATTTCTTAAGACTAGGAAGAAAGGTTGTCTTTCCAGATGTCAGAGCTTGTGAAGGCTTGCAAGTGTCCTAGGTGTCTGAGACCCCATCCCAGTGACTCAGCGGACTCTCTCCCCTTCATTCCTTACCCAGGTTCACATGCTTTTTTTTTGTGGTTTGTTTTCTCCAAATGCAACAACTGTAGACCCCACCTTGCAACAACAGCGCCCTTTTTTTTGGCTGTTCTGGGTCTTCAAGCTGTGCACAGCCTATCTCTAGCTGCAGTGAGCAGGGGCTACTCCCTAGTTGCCATGTGCGGGCTTCTCACTGCAGCGGTTTTGCCTGTTGCAGAGCACAGGCTCTAGAGTTCACGAGCTTCAGTAGTTGTGGTTCATGGGCTCAGTAGTTGTAGCACATGGGCTTAGGCGCTCTGTGGCCTGTGGGATCTTCCCAGATAAGGGACTGGACCCACGTCCCCTGCATTGGCAGATGGATTCTTAACCACTGGGCCACCAGGGCAGTCTCCACACACTCTCCTGATCTGAACTTGTGTCCCTGCCTCCACCCTGCGTCTTGGTCCCCTCCCAGGAGCCTCTTCAGAAGGGCTCCCTGGATTGTGATTTCCAACACACCCCCAACATCCTCTCAGATCACCTTGATTGATGTATTGTGATCAGCTCTGCCTGACCCCACCCTCAGCCCAGACCCTCAGGCGCCAAGGCTGGGCCCAGAGCCCCCCAGCCTGCTTGTCCAGGGAGGAAGCTCTGCCAGGCTTAAGAAACAGAATCACAGACGTCAGTAGCATTACTAAGGAAGTATAAGCTGCTATTATTAAATTCATTTCTAAAGTAAGTCTTCCTTCAGTAAAGGCTAAGAGCTGATAATCTAGTTCAAGATAACACCTTTTAAAAACAGACTAGCTTTACAGATTGATGATATTTTTATCATTCATTCAGTCCAATTCTAGTGGTCTATTGTTGGCAACCCACTCCAGTGTTCTTGCCTGGAGAATCCCAGGGATGGGGTCGCGCAGAGTCGGACACGACTGAAGTGACTTAGCAGCAGCAGCATTGTACATACTTCAATTTGAGAAATCACCAAATCACCAGATTTTAACAAAAACATTCTCAGATTTGCTAAGAGTAAGCCCCTCCAGAAAGATTCTAGTGCTTCTGATATAATGAATACAACTAAAGACTTCTTACATAAACTTATAACAATAGCTTTCATAAATTACTTTTGACAAACTGTGACTTACCATAACAATCCATCACTCTAATTATTGTTTTGGAGTTAAAATCTCTGGTTGTTTGACAGCCTGACTATGATGCTTACTGAAGTTAATGAATCCATAAGCCCATAAATTTAATATTTTATTTGGTTACAGTCTTTCAAGTGAGTGAAATGAGCCAATCCTTCCTTTTGCCTACACAATTTTGGGCAATAAATTCTACTTTTACTACTGTTTCTCATCTTTACCTATAAAAAGCTCACCTGTGGCAATTCCAGGTCTACCTGTCTTTTCTAGGTCCTTTGTCTCAGGCTCTGTTGAATATAGGAATAGTCAGAAGCAGGTCTTAACTTCCTACCAGTCTAGACAACTGATCCTGACTAATGGAAAAAACAGGTGGGAAATTCCCATTTGTTCCCATCTGTCTAAGTATTTAGCTTCCAAGAATCTCAACTCTCACACTAACTCAATATACAGACTTATGTTAATAATATATACCCTGATTGGATGCTTCCTATGTGGCAAGCACTGTCACAATAAACCATCTATATACAGATGGGAGAGCTGAGGGACTAACACTCGAGTAAGTGGTCAAAGCAAGTGGCAGCGTTAACCAACCATCGTGACACCAGACTGTTCTAAGCTGTCATTGGGCCAATGTCTTGCATTGTTATTATGGGCAATGACTATACTAAGAGGCTTTATATACACATTTTAAATTTCATTTATTCTCAAAATAAACATATATGTATTGACTATATAATCATTTCCATTTTACTAAGGAAGAAACCAAAATTCAGAGTGAACATATGACAATTTTTTCTATACATTTTATTTTGATGTATTCTTAACTATCATTGTTTCTTCTGACTGTACCATTGCATCTATCCATAGAGAAAGGTCTACAAATTCAAATTCAAACTTCTAAGCCCACCTCAAAAATGACAGCCAGTAACCAGGGGGTTGATTCCATGAAGATGCACCCTCAACTACTTTTGTTTTTCTCACTTGTTAATGACAGTAACTGTAATAATAACAATGCCACAAATCATGATAGAACATGAACAGAATGTCAGAGTATTTTATTGCTTTCCTTGTGACAAAGCTGTGAAGTAGAAATGATAATTATTCTGTTTTGAGAGAGAAGGAATCTTGAGTTTAGTTGAGATTATATAGATTGCCAGAGGTCAACCATTCAGGAATAGAGAGACATGAAACCTTAACATAGACCTTCTTACTTCAAATTCTGGGTTGTTTCCAGTAAGTCACACTGCTTCACTTAGATTCCTCGAACCTCATCATATATACGACTTACAAATCTATGCTACAGTCCTCATCTGTCTCCCAAATTCAAGCACAGCTCTGCTATCCACCTGCTAGGCCTCTCCAGCCAAATGTCCCAGCTGCAGGTCTTATGCTTGTGTCCCTCACAGTATCTACAACAGGGTCCTGAATGAAGCGGGTACTCAACAGTAACTACTGAATGAATAAATAAATGAATAATTTCAAAGGAAAAGGGAGAGAAAGTCCCATAACTGAGCTAGGTGAGGTGGTGGGAACCTGGTCAGCACAGGTACCAGGAGATATCAAGCTCTCGTCCTGGGCATCTCAGCACGATTGGGTACCACTAGCATCAGTGCTGCCCAGACCAGAAGAACAGGGTGAGAGGCAGCCGTTTCCTTCTGGCAGTTCAAGTGACCAAGGGGCTCCACAAATGCAGCTGCAGTAGGAGAAACACCAGCCTGAGGGGTCCAGACCCTTTAGATGTCTCATGACTGGATTAAGATTGGTTTTGTAATATCCCAGGAGCAAATATGGCAGAAGAGAAGATAATCCTGGCTTTGATTGTCTTATGGGGTAGCCAGAGTAGCAGCAAACCCATTTCTAATGCTCATCAGCAGAAAGAGCCTGGACAAACATCCTAAAGTTTCCAAACCTCAGTTTCCTCATCTATTTGATGAAGCTAATAACATACTTCACAGTGGCAATAGGAGGGTAATAAATGAGGTATTGCATGATGCAAAATAAATATTAGCTATTATTATAAGCATGTTTTATTCTCCTTGCCATTAAACGATCACAAGTTAGAAACCTTCATGATTAAATATTGAAAACACAATTTTCCAAATCCTATGCTTCTTTTAGAAGATATAAGGATGATAAGCCTGCCTGCTAATGCCACGCTCTTGGCTGTCAGGGTACGTGGTCAATGTGCTCAAAGGTGGTTCTGTCACAGACTAGCCAATGAAGTCCAGCTCCTTTACCTGTGAATTTCTAGGGAAATCAAGGATCACAGGACAGGGTACACTTCCAGCTCAGCCTGGAGAAACTCTTCCCTGAAAGGAAGATCTCCTTATTTTATAGAGAGTATATGTAAGAGTTATTGTTCTTCGCTGTTCAGCCGCTCAGTCATGTCCAACTCTTCGCAATCCCATGGACTGCAGAAGGCCAGGTTTCCCAGTCCTTCACTATCTCCCCAAGTTTGCACAAATTCATGTCCATTGAGTCAATGATGCCATCCAACCTTCTCATCTTCTTTTGTCCCCTTCTTCTCTTGCCCTCAATGTTGCCCAGCATCAGGGTCTTTTCAAATGTGTCAGCTCTTCACATCAGGTGCCCAAAGTATTGAAGCTTCATATGTAAGAGTTAGTAAGAAACTACTCCCCACCCCCATTCCTGTACCACAATTTCCTGCCACACTCAGAAAGCTGACTGAATCAATTCCAGAGCAGGTTTGCAAAGTAGATGAAAGGCCTCACATTTTCAAATAATAAGTCAAGAGCTGCATTATGAAGTGCTACTTGACACCTAGCAGTTCTTTTTTGTAAAGATGCTCTCATTTACAGGATTTGAAAAGACTCCAGATATTTCCCCATGGGTAGTTTCAGGGCTTCACACATGGCATTAGTCAAAATGTTTGCACTTAATGTGTGCAGTTTGCAGAAAGAAAAGCAAATAGAAAGCAGTGCTATATCATAAAAGGTGGGGGCAGACCAGATTCCAAAGAAAGGATTAGAACTGAGTGGATAAGATACTAACAAATGAGCATCTTACTACATGGTTATTTCACAAATGATTTCTTGGCAGGTGCTGCAGAGAGGTTGAATTGAATAGCTTCAAGGTCAAATGCATCTCTGAGGATTTTCATGGACGTCACCTGTATCTGAGAAAGTGGAATGTTAAACATTTATCTTGGGTAATGACAATAAACAGTCATTAAATTTTGCATTTGCCATCTTCTTTTGCTATAGAACTCAAACCATTTGCCTCTCAGAAGGTCATGTCAACCTTTTCTTTGATTCTGAGCAGCCTTCAGATGAATGGATGTCCAAACGGCTCTTCAAAGATGTCTCAGAAGTGGGGAGTCACAGTTTTCCATTTCCCAGGGCTATACAGTTAGAAAGCTATTTCTTTTATAGACGCTAAAGCTCCCTTATGGGAAAGAACTCTCTCTCACATAGATGTTATGGGGTGAGGGGGGATATGTTATTCTTATAGAGGAGACTTTGCCTCAAGTGCCTGCCCTGGCCCTGGCAAAAACTTTCTATTAATTGGGGGAAAACTGCTTTAAAAGTAGTATTTCACAGAATCACAGTAACACACAATTTAGAGCCAAGAAGAACCTTCATGATATATTAATCCAATGTCTGATTTTAAAGAGGGTATAATCCCCTACTAATATGACCCATGCTAAAACTGGGACAGTATTGGTTGAATCAGGGTGGTTGGTGGTCTTATCCCACCAACCACCAATCACACTCAATCTCTCAGCAAGTCTACTTAGCCCAACCTCCCAAATAGGCACCAACTCTGATGCTGTCTCTCTACCTCCACCGGTACAAGCCATTTTCTAGTCTTGCCCATCATAATCATTCTCTAATGTGTTTCCCTGTTTCCACTCTTGTCCCCATAATATATCTTTTGCACCATCAAGAGTAAGTTCTTTTAAAAAGACATAAAAACATCAATATTCTCCTTAAAATCTTTCAGCTGCTTCCTTTGGCAAAAGGAATAACAGAAATATCTTACCAAGGCAAAAAACCAGACTTGACTGTACATTGCTACCTTCCAAATAAGGCTATTCTTACTGAAATTCAAATTAAATAAAAGATATATTTATATATCTCAGAAGAATGAAGATGATGAAATAATACTGGGTTTTGCGGTTCTAAACCTTTCTACTTGGTATAACAATGTCAGAA
The DNA here is from genome assembly GCF_019320065.1 of Cervus canadensis. Lineage (NCBI taxonomy): Eukaryota > Metazoa > Chordata > Mammalia > Artiodactyla > Cervidae > Cervus > Cervus canadensis. The sequence continues at coordinate 26,569,367 of NC_057391.1, forward strand.
GAAGACCTATAGAGTAGGTTCTACATTTTGAGAAGCATTTTCCAAAGGAAAGTTCATTTAGGTCTAGGTGATGTTTATAACCAATGCTAAATATAATATTCTAAGAGAAAAACAAATGGGTCCACAAAATCCTGATGTGTTAAATGAGACACTTACTGTTGCTTTTATATATTTTTTAGACATGATCCAGTGACAGCTTTAACACTGACTCTTTAAATCACCACCATGCAAGAACAGAAGTAGGACAGGCTTCTGCTTCAAAAGCTAACTGTATAACCAAGACATGGAAGTCATCTAAATGTCCATCAACAGATGACTGGATAAAGAAGATTTGGTACATAAACACAATGGAATACTACTCAGCCACAAAAAAGAATGAAATACTGACATTTGCAGAAACGTGCCTGGATGTAGAGATTATCATACTAAGTGAAGTAAGTCAGATGAAGACAATTATCATATAATATCACTTGTATGTAGAATCTAAAATGATACAAGTGAACTTATTTACAAAACAGATTCAAAGACTTAGAAAACAAACTTATGGTTATCAAAGTAGAAAAGGGAGAGGGATAAATTAGGAATTATGTGTCTGGGATTAACAGAAACGTACTACTATATATAAAATAAACAACAAGAACTACTGTATAGCACAGAAAACTATATCCAGTATCTTGCAATTATCTATAATGAAAAAGAATCTGAGAAAGAATATATATATATATATATATGTGTGTGTGTATACATAACTTAATCACTTTGGTGTACACTTGAAATATAAATCAGTTCTACTTCAATTTTTTCTTTTTTTTTTGGTCACATTGCATGGCATGCATGTTCTTGGATCTCCAACCAGGTATCACATATGTGCAGTGGAAACTTGGAGTCTTAACCACTGGACCACCAGGGAAATCCAACTGTGCCTCAATTTTTAAAAAAGACTAATTGTAGTAGCCAACCTTAAGCCTCAGTGAGACTAATCAAAAGCTTTGACACTAAAGCTTTTGCCTGTGAATAATATCGTATACACTATTAGCCAAAAGAGTATCAGAGGAAGCATAGACACACACATACATACAGGGTACCAGAGCCAAAGTAATTGAGAATCAAAGGAATACCACTATCTTTTTAAAGCCACAGAGCCAGCAATAAGCAGAGCCAGAACTAAGCATCAAATCTCTTGAGTTTTTTGTACCTACTTCCCCACAGCTTCAGCCCAGTTAAGTCAATGCAAGAGACTCCAAAGTGTGGTGGGCTTGGTCTGGCAGGGAGAATCTGGAACAGTGGATATCAAGACAGGAAGGGGAGGGAGAAAGTATTGGCTGTATCAGAACAACTGATCTTGTTTACCACCAGAAGGCTTCAAATCTAAAGCTGTTCTTTGAGACTAAAAAAAATGGTGATGAAACTTAACAACACGTGAGAGACACTGTTAAGAGGATGAAAAGACAAGCACAGAATGGGAGAAAATATTTGCAAAACACAAATCTGATAAAAGGATCTGTATCTAAAGATGTATAACAAGAACTTTTAAAACTCAACAATAGGAAAAGGTGCTCAACATCACTCATTATTAGAGAAATGCAAATCAAAACCACAATGAGGTACCATTACACACCAGTCAGGATGGCTGCTATCCAAAAGTCTACAAGCAATAAATGCTGGAGAGGCTGTGGAGAAAAGGGAACCCTCTTACACTGTTGGTGGGAATGCAAACTAGTACAGCCACTATGGAAAACAGTGTGGAGATTCCTTAAAAAACTGGAAATAGAACTGCCATATGACCCAGCAATCCCACTTCTGGGCATACACACTGAGGAAACCAGATCTGAAAGAGACACGTGCACCCCAATGTTCATCGCAGCACTGTTTATAATAGCCAGGACATGGAAGCAACCTAGATGCCCATCAGCAGATGAATGGATAAGGAAGCTGTGGTACATATACACCATGGAATATTACTCAGCCGTCAAAAAGAATTCATTTGAACCAGTCCTAATGAGATGGATGAAACTGGAGCCCCTTATACAGAGTGAAGTAAGCCAGAAAGATAAAGAACATTACAGCATACTAACACATATATATGGAATTTAGAAAGATGGTAACGATAACCCTATATGCAAAACAGAAAAAGAGACACAGAAATACAGAACAGACTTTTGAACTCTGTGGGAGAAGGTGAGGGTGGGATGTTCAAAAGAACAGCATGTATACTATCTATGGTGAAACAGATCACCAGCCCAGGTGGGATGCATGAGACAAGTGCTCGGGCCTGGTGCACTGGGAAGACCCAGAGGAATCGGGTGGAGAGGGAGGTGGGAGGGGGGATCGGGATGGGGAATAAGTGTAAATCTATGGCTGATTCATATCAATGTATGACAAAACCCACTGAAATGTTGTGAAGTAATTAGCCTCCAACTAATAAAAAAATTAAAAAAAAAAAAAACTCAACAATAGGGACTTTCCTGGCAGTCCACTGGTTAAGACTGTGCTCCCAATGAAGTGGCACAGGTTTGATTCCTGGCCAGGGAACTAAGATTCTGCATGGCTTAAAAAAAAAAAAAGCCCTCAACAATAAGAAAACAAACAAAAAAAGAAAACAAACAACCCAATTAAATATGGATAAAATATCTCAACAGACACCTAAAGAAGATAAACAGATGGTCAAAAGCACTATGAATAGTTGCATATCATCATTTGTCATTAGGAATTGGAAATTAAAACAACGAGATGCCACCACACACCTATTAGAATAGCTAAACCCAGAAAACTGACATAACAAATGCTGGCAAGGCTGCCAGACAACAGGAAGTCTCACTCATTGCTGCTGGGAATGCAAAGTGGTACCACCACCCTAGAAGACAGTTTGGCAGCCTCTTACAAAGTAAACATAGTCTTACCATCCAGTCCAGCATTCACGCTCTTACGTATTTACTGAATTGATTTGAAACTTTGTCTACATAAAACCCTGCACATGAATATTATTAATAGCAGCTTTAGTCACAATTGCCAAAACTGAAAGCAATCAAGATGTCCTTCAATAGGTGAATGGATAAACTAGGATACATCCATCCAATGGAATGTTATTCACTAAAAAAATTAAAAGAGCTATCAAGCCACAAAAAGACATGGCGGAATCTTAATCGCACTTTGCTAACTGAGAGAAACTAGTGTGAAAAGGTCACCTACTAGATAATTGTAACTACACATACGGCCTTCTGGAAAAGCCAAAACTACAGATACAGTGAAAAGATCAGTGATTGCCAGGGCTTCAGAGGAGGAAGGGTGAAATGAAGCACAGGGGATTTTTAGGGTGATAAAACTATTCTGTACGATACTATAATGTGGATATATGATACTAAGCATCTGTCAACACCTACTGAAATTTATAGCATAAAAAGTGAATCTTAATGCATGCACATTTAGAAAAACCATTTAGAGGATGAGAAAACATCAAAAAGGAATGAAGATGATGACAATGAGAATCTAATTTTATTGCAAATGTATGAAACAAACTTATTGAGGAGTGCAGAGAAGATACTGCTCCTTGTAACTTTGGAAATGAATCAAGTCTATAAGACTAAAGGCAAAATGAACTGCACATGGCCCTGTACTCTGGTTGACTTAGTTGTTTCCCACAGGGAAACAAAGGGTCAACAATTCTGATATTGTTATATGTGCAGACCAGAAGTGAGCCATTAAGTAAATCGATGGTGGATGGATAGAAACAAATTTTTCACTCAGTTCAATTCAGTTGCTCAGTAATGTCTGACTCTTTGTGACACCATGGACTGCAGCACACCAGGCCTCCGTGTCCATCACTAACTCCTGCAGTTTTCTCAAACTCATGTCCATCGAGCTGGTGATGCCATCCAACCATCTCATCCTTTGTCGTCCCCTTCTCCTCCTGCCCTCAGTCTTTCTCAGTATCAGGGTCTTTTCCAATGAGTCTGCCATTTGCATCAGGTGGCCAAAGTGTTGGAGTTTCAGCTTCAGCAAGAGTCCTTGCAATGAATATTCAGGACTGATTTCCTTTAGGACTGACTGGTTTAATCCCCTCGCAGTCCAAGGAACTCTCAAGAGTCTTCTCCAACACTAAAGATTAAAAGCATCAATTCTTTGGGACTCAACTTTCTATATAGTCCAACTCTCACATCCATACATGACTACTGGGAAAATAAAATGACAGGGGTATGTCAAAAGAGCACAGAAGCCAACTGAAAGAGCTACCAAGAGCTGAAATAATATAAGCAACAAAACAAAGTGATACCGGATTATAACTCAAGGTATAAAACAAATATCCATTATTCCAGGGGTCCTTTCCCCATCATTTACATTACCACCTGAGTTACACCACCTGTCAGATCACTGGTGGCATTAAATTCTCACAGGAGCACAACCCCTATTGTGAACTGAGCACGTGAGGGATCTAGGTTTCGTGCTCCTTGTGAAAATCGACTGATGATCCAAGGTAGAGCTGAGAAGGTGATGCTAGCACTGGAGAGTGGCTGCAAATACAGATTATCCTTAGCACAATAAATTTAATTAATTTGATTCATCCCAAAACCATCCCCCCAACCCCAGTCCATGGAAAAACTGTCTTCCACAAAAACAGTCCCTGGTGCCAAAAAGACTGGGGATCACTGCATTGTTTCACACTGAAGTAAATGAGTGAATGCATTAATAAAGGGGGAGATGAAACAAATCTATGCAGGAAACTTCCAAATAATTTATGTAGATGCTCCACCCTCAAGGAGGTGGAGTATAACTCCCCACTCTTTGAGTGTGGACTGTGCATACTGACTTCCCTCCAAAGATGACAATGTGGATAGCCAGGTAAAAAGCACCTTGACTGTGGAGAAATCTGACAAACATTGCACCAGCCGGCTGATCGAGGTCAGCACCATGAGTCATAAATCATCTTGATAACATGTACGCTTGATATGATGTGATGAACTCAACACTTCACCTCTGTGATCTTCCTCTCAAAAACTCAGGACCACAGCCTAAACACAAGAAAAACATCACCAGACAAATTCCAATAGAGGTGCCTTCTACAGTATACCTGATGAGTACGCCTCAAAATTGTCAAGGTCATCAACAACAAAGTCTGAGAAACTGTCATGAGAAATGTAAAGGAGACATGACAACTAAATGTAATGTAGAATCCTGGATGGGATCCTCGAACAGAAAAAGAACATTAGGTAAAAACTAAGGATATCTGAATAACTATGGATGTTAGTTAATAATAAGGTATCAATATCAGTTGATTAACAGTAACAAATGGACCATCCTAATGTAAGATGCTAATAATAGAAGAAACTCTGAGGGGGAGGAGAAGGCAATGGCACCCCACTCCAGTACTCTTGCCTGGAAAATCCCATGGACGGAGGAGCCTGGTGGGCTGCAGTCCATGGGGTCACTAAGAGTCGGACATGACTGAGTGACTTCCCTTTCACTTTTCACTTTCATGCATTAGAGGAGGAAATGGCAACCCACTCCAGTGTTCTTGTAATTTCTAGTAATTTCTGTAATTTCTAGTGTTCTTGTAAATTCTTATAAATTCTTGCCTGGAGAATCCCAGGGACGGGGGAGCCTGGTGGGCTGCCATCTATGGGGTCGCATAGAGTCGGACACGACTGAAGTGACTTAGCAGCAGCAGCAGCGTGAGGGGGAAGGGGAGTAATATGGGAACTCTGTACTATCTACTCATTTTTATCTGTAAATATAAAGCTGTTCTGAAAAATAAAGCTTATGGAAAAAAAATCCACAACACTAATTTGTCTTCTGGCACACTATTTTCTTAGGGCATTTACCAGTAAAGCAATATGATTATGCTGGTTGCCTCTGGCTCTTTCCGGTATTTTATCAAGAGGGAGTTACAGGGGAACCTTGCATACCATGTTTTTCTGATGTCAATAGGATTTCTAATTATGACAGGATATACCCCCAAAATCGCGTATTTTAAAGAATTCTAACCTTATACAGTTAAACCCATGTCAATTCTTACATTTGGATATCAATAGTTGAAACATTTCCCTGGATACAATTATTCAAATTAGGAAGTAAATCCTTGAATAATCACTGCGTGCCCCTTCCAAGTGATTCTGGGGTTCCTGGTCTTGTGGCTCCCTAGGGTACTGCCATACTTTGGTGCATATTTTATTTAAGGATGAAGGTAAATAATGACAAGAAGATCTACTCCATTCATTTCAGTAGCACGGTGCTGAAACCGTTTTAGGTAAAAACAACAGAATGTCACCGTTTGCCCAGAAATTACAATCTCCTTTTTTTTCAGTAAATTTTTATGACCCCATCAGTTACGTCTCTCTCACCCCAACACACACACACACACAACAAGAAAGCTTTGTTCTCTTTCCCATATTCCAAAAATCACCTGTCACCTTTATCTTTAAAAAAGAAAATGACATCCTTTACAAGTTGGTATAGTATTACTATTCTAGAAATAGAAAAAAATATAAAAGATAATTTTAGATTATGAGACTCCCATTCAATAGAATGCTACATAGCCTCTTAAACTAAATATACTAACATGGAAAACCATCTAAGATAATTAAGTTTAAAAAGTTGCAAACTCAGTATAAAGTAATTTGATTTTTATTCATGAAGGGAATACATTAATGTTATATATAAATTATACATATGTTATTATATTACTAATAATATAGTAACTAATATACTAATATATTAGTTATATATAATAATGTATGTTAGTATATTCAGGGGAAACTATTTGGAGAAATGCACTCCAAACTCTATAGGAGGATGATGTGATAAATAATTGTATGCATGGATTTATGTCATGTTTGAACTTCTATAAACAGAGAACATTAAATTTGTAATTTGAAACATTTTCAAAACTAAAAAATGTATTTTCTCCTGAATATCATGTGACTTGATGAAATGAGGTGCTCGCAATTCTGGAGATATCTGTGCACCAGGACGTAGGTTGTTCTGCCAGGACCCAGGTTGAGCCCACACTTGACAGAGAATGAAGTCTGAGACTCTCCTCTGTCCTATTACCTTCTCCTCTGCTCAAGTAAGATTTTAAGCTATAACGTCATTCATGGCAGAAATGCTCTATTGAATCTCCACCTGGTGGTTACGCAGCTCCTGGCTGGACACAGGGACCACACTACCTCATGAGACAGCCATTTTATTCTTAGGAGTTCGGAGATATTTCCCCCAAAATTCTGATGGAATTTTGGTGGCTCAGATGGTAAAGAAACCGCCTGCAATGCAGGAGACCTGGGTTCGATCCCAGGGTTGGGAAGATCCCCTGGAGAAGGGAATGAAAACACACTCCAGTATTCTTGCCCAGAGAATCCCATGGATAGAGAAGCCTGGCGGGCTACAGTCCACGGGGTCACAAAAAGTCGGACACGACTGAGTGACTAACCACAGCACCCCCAGAATTGTCAATGTGATTCAAAATTACAAAATAGTTGTTCAGTGACATCCTGAATAGCCATTTTTAATACTATGTCTAGCATAATTCATGACTTACAGCAGCTACTCAATAAATATTTATTGAATGCATAAGCTGACTGTTGAGAATAGATAAGTTTACACTCTGCTCTATTCTTCTCTTACCTGACTGCATCATATATTTTAGACACTATATCACACAGTTGCTTCATACTGAAAAAAGCAACAATGAAAAAAAAAGAAAAAGAAATGAATCAGAACCCAAGAAACAGGAGTTCTGTTTCTGGTTGTGCTGTTTATCAACGGTGCAAATTTAGGGAAATCATTTCACATCTCTGAACTCTTCTTTCATATCTATAAAATGTGGGGAGGATTGGGAAGGTAGATTTCAACAATAAAACTCTGAAAATAAGCTACAGCATCCAGACTTTTGTCATCCTATGCGAGAGTAGTCATGCCTAAGACCAAGGCTTTTACACTTATTAAATATGACCTTTATAAGTCTTGCTCTTTTATTTTGTATATCAAGTCACACCTTGTAACCCTCCTCCTCATCCACTTCAGCTTTCTAGTGGCCATAGATTTAATAACTCAACTGAAAGTAGAATGAATAGAAAATAGATCACTTTGTCTAAAGAAACCATCTTCAAAATGCTTGTATTAAATGTGCTCAGCAAGTCTTTAACCCAGAACCAGTCTTCAGAGTTGAGTGGAAACATTTGAGAAATGTTTTGAAACCAGTGGTTTTAAGTGCCACCTGGAAAAAATATTTTGCCTGGGAAAATAAACTTTTTTTTTTTTTCTATATGAAATGGCTGATACTAAAACTTCTTTTGGAAACAAATTGTGTCCACTAAGAATTAATATGTTAAAAACAAGCAAATGGAGAACTGAGAGCTTTGTTAGGAAACGCTTGCCAGTGTGGATACAGCCACAGTGGGGTCTAATTCTCCTAATTTCAGCCTTCATTTGGAACATGGTCAGTACTGGGAAATATGTTCTAGGAAGCAATAACTTTTCATTGCTCAACTCAGTACTACCAAGACACATCTGTTCAGCCATTTGGCAGATTTTGGTACTAGGTACAATGTTAAACTAAGTCAGTGGAGTTGCCTTTTTCAGTGGGTGTTTACAAGGATGGATGGAAACGTCACCTTCAATAAAGGCAAAGAGTTTTCTCTCTTTGGTTGATGGGTAACTTCTCATTACTGGGCAGTAATACTGCTTTGTAAAAAGCAACAATAAAAATTCCTGCAGGTGAATAAGTATTTTTGAATATAAGCAAGCGCGCAATAACATTTCAGGACTTTTTCCTCAGAGAACTTTCTGAATCTTAAAATAAGATTGCTAGAAGCTTCCCCTTTTGGAAATCTTAACCTTTCTCCATTTCCCTAATCATGCTCCAAAGCCAGAGGTTACCGCAAATTACTACTGCACAGGAAAAATGCAAACACCTAAGACATCTTTTTGATTAAGTAGTCAAGCTGTCTGCAACTGGGCCAGATAATCAGACACTGAGGCAAAAGCTTGCTTCTATTCCTGGGATGGCATGACTCCTGGTTACTTCACCTGAAAAGTGAAATCAAAACAATGGGGATAGAAGATAATAATAAATGTCCAACTATTTTGAAAATCTCAAAATGTGTGGACAGGAAATAAAATACTAAAAGGAAAAAAAAAAAAGTTTTTTCACTTAAAGGAGAAATCTCTTTTCCTGAGACAGTAAAAAAAAAAAAAAAAAAAAAGGCAAGGATGATCACAAATCACCCTGAAGATGGAAAGGGCAGAAAAATTCAAAAGATGGAAGTGTAAGCTTCTGGGAAGTCAAACTAGGGGAGTGAGGGAGAGCAAAAAATAGTGACAAAATAGCCCAAAATAAATTCTCTTGTGTGATTCAGCAGGAGGTACCACAGAGAAGGCAGTACAGAGGAAAAAACACAAAAGGAGGTGTTTGTTAGCCTTCAAAGGAGAAAGGGAATAAAAGAAAGGCTATTTTTTATTTTTCATTTGACAACAAAGGGCAGGTGAGGGAAACTGGGAACTTGCGGGGAAGCAAAGAGCTATCCCCTTTTTTTAAAGAACTCAGAACTTTCAGAGGACCTGTGGAAGTAGACTTTACTTATACCATGATGATGCTATAAAATACTGCACTCCCAGTAAAGAGAGCTCCATGCATTACCTTGATGACTGCTCTTATATATGGGAAAGTAAGAAAATCATGATATTCCCTGACTCCAATTCCTCATTTCCATTATCAAAAAGAGCTTTGCTATGGATGTTTTTTCTGTCTTAATTAGCTGGAGCAAGACAGAACATTTAAAACAACCAACTCTGTTTTATACTTCTGCACCTTTAGAATCCCTTGAGATATTATATCTAAATACCTCTTAACAGATCACCATGTGTCCTCTGACATTACCTAGAAGGAGGGACCTAGGGGCTAGAATTTGAACAGAACCTCTGAGCTGTGAGTTAACATCAACAAGAAATGTCTTTGTCTTTTGGAAATGGTTTTGAGGTTGAGTCTCAGAATGCGGCTGGGAAATTCATAGTTTGATTACAATTGTAATAAGAGCCAAAATCTGAGGCAAAAATTCTGGTAGCTGGAAAAAAAAAATTTTAATGAAAATCCTGCAGTTCTGAAGGGAAGCATCTTGTTTTTGACTCTGAATTTGGGGGATGGAAAATGTAATATGAAAGAGGAAACTGACTGACACAAACTGGTTCTAACTACCCTCATCAAGACCACTGGATAATATCAGGTACATCAATGAGAGATGTACCTTGAAATGATTTTTTAAACTATTGCAGGTCATGGAAATCTCCCTTATTAAAACATTCCAATCCTTAGTCAACAGATATCAATGCATCAAGCAGAAAACGGGTATCAGAGCTTGATGTCAGTGTAAGAAATGAACACTACATCCCAGCTCAACTGAGAAGAAAGAACATCTCTCAGCGTTCATCGGATACAAAGTTCTTTTAGGAGCATAACTTTCATTATCTTGTATTTTATTCCTGATTTGTGAAAACTGAGATTGAGGCAACACAACTAATTGTCAGTTTCCTAAACTCCACACTATGGAAATTTGCAGATGGCAGGGGCCAGAAGTCAGTGAAGGCTCCCAGCAGGAGCGTTTATGTAACATACGCAGCCCTTCCTAAATGCTGATGTAATCCACCCCAGGCAGCTGCGGGGGCAGGACCTGCTGCTCCACTGGAAAGCAGAAGCCCTGCCCATCCACTCCCTTATTGTCCCTCTTACTTGTCCTGCTGAATCATTTGTTTATCATGCTAAGTAGGTATGGAGCACCTGGACTGGCCAGATGAATCATCAGACCTCAATTCTAGTTCTAGCCCTGCCACTAATTTGTCGTGTGGCTTTGAGCAGGTCATCCTTGAACCTATTTCCTCTTCTAAAAAAATAGCATTCTGGTCTAGAAATAATTTACAATCTCTTTGAACTCTAATGTCTTTTGATTTTTAAAAAAATCCTTTTTGGACAGAAGGCAATGACAAGTGAGATAGAGTTTCTGCTCTCTTACAGGCTATGGACACCACCTTGAGAAAAGTAAACGTTCATTACTGGAGTCCTCTGAGCATGCGTGGACCTCTAATAATCAGTCCTTTTCAACAGAGTTTCCATGAGGGGACGAAGATTTCATATCCTAAGACATCCCTTCTCTGTGATGAAAGAACTTCCCTTTTATGCATCTAGATTGGTACAAGTTATGCACCATCCTTTGGAGAACTGAGAAACAGCCTCTCAGATCAACTTTCAGGTTATGTGATTCAGAGGAGCAACTCCAGTTGAGAAAGGCTGTAAGTTATGACTTTCCCACAGGATCATCACAGAATGCTAAAGCTAAACCATTCTATGCTAATGGTTCTCAGAGTGTGGGCCCCGAGCCACCACCACCTGAAAACGTTTTCAAATGCAAAGTCTCACTCACCTTAGTCCACTGAATCAAAAACTACAGGGATGGGACCCAGTAATCTGGGTTTCAACAAGCCATACAGGTGATTCTAATGAATGCCAATGTTTGAGATTCACTGTTCTAGTCCTTATACCTTCCTTTATAGATGAGGAGGGCAGGAAAATCACTTGCCCAAGCTGGCACCTCTAATGTATGGTTAGGCCTTGATTAGAATCAAATGTTATGGACAGAATTATGTCCTCCCTCCAAACTCATATGCTGAAGTCTTAACTCTCAATGTGGCTGAATTTGAAGACAGGGCCTTAAAGAGGTAATTAAGGCTAATGAGATCAGAGGGTGAACCTCTAAAATAGAAATGTCATCCTTATATCAACAGGGAGAGGCGTCCAGAATGTGTACACACAATGAAAAAGCCATGTGGGGACTCAGAGAGAAGGTAGCCATCTGCAAGCCAAGGAGACAGACCTTAAGAGAAATCAAACTGACCAACACCTTGAACTTGGAGTTTTAGCTTCTAGAACTGTGAGAAATAAATTTCTGTTAAGTCACTCAGGCTGTGGCATTTTATTATGACAGTTCTAGCAAATGAATACTCCAGGTCCTCTGATTCTCTAGACATGAATCTATTATTTCAATTAAATGACTTTGGAATTCTAACAAGTTTTTCTGAAACCTAAAGAAATAAATGAATCCCTAGAATGGCTGTTCTTCAGCTGGACAGATGGTAAGAAGAGGGCTTCCTAGAGACCTGACCACGCACACATCCCAGACACTGCTCAGAGGGTAAGTTCTCCAAACCTGCATCTTACGCAAAGGTTTTGACACAGTCATATGAGAGTGCTGCTGCTGCTGCTACTAAGTCACTTCAGTCGTATCCGACTCTGTGTGACCCCACAGACGGCGGCCCACCAGGCTCCACCATCCCTGGGATTCTCCAGGCAAGAACGCTGAAGTGGGTTGCCATTTCTTTCTCCAATGCATGAAAGTGAACAGTGAAAGTGAAGTTGCTCAATCATGTCCGACTCTTCACGACCCCATGGACTGCAGCCCACCAGGCTCCGCCGTCCATGGTATTTTCCAGGCAAGAGTACTGGAGTGGGGTGCCATTGCCTTCTCCGCATACGAGAGTAGTGGTCCTCATAAGAGGGGTTGTGTGTGCGTGTGTGCTAAGTCGCTTCTGTCATGCCTAACTCTTTGCGACCCCATGGACTGTAGCCCACCGTGCTCCTTTGTCCATGGGATTTTCCAGGCAAGAAGACTGGAGTGGGTTGCCATGCCCTCCTCCAGGGGATCTTCCTGACTCAGGAATCAAACCAGCATCTCTTATGTCTCCTGTATTGGCAGGCAGGTTCTTTACCACTAGCACCACTGGGGAAGCCCTATAAGAGGGCTTAACGGGGCCACTGAATCAGGAAGAGTTAGGGAAGATTGAATAATGTAAGGCATGAGGTTCCCGTCTTCCCAGCAGAAGCAGGCAGTAATAGTAGGATAGGTTCTAGAAGGGCAGTGGCCAAATGCCCTTTGGACAGCCAACCCTGGATATCCCTCAAGCTCTGTCATCTTCCTCCCTCCTTCCCTGTTGGACCACACATACACAAAAATGCCTCCTCTTGCTTCCATAGCTCAGGTAACAGCATTTTCATCCCTCTGATGATGCCAGCTAGCATCCCTGAGGTCCTCTTAACATTTTTGATTCTCCTCTTCCATATACACCAAGCAGCACCCGATCCTGTCCATTCTGTCTCTGAAATACCTTTCAAATCTTTCTTCTCTTCTCTGTCCTGGCTGCCACTGTTTTTGATCATCCTTTCGTCACCTCTTGCCAGAGCTAAATTTTTAAAGTTTGATAAGTTGTCTCCTGATCACTGACTTACCCTTTCATATTCTCTCCAAAAGATGGTCAGAAGTCTGCATTCCGAAAGACAGATCTCAGACAAGCCTCTTCCTAACCCTATCTGCCCTTCCAGTCTACCCTTCGGCCACATGCCCATCCCTCCAGAGGCACAGCAGCCCCGCACTTCTCCAGTCCCCAAACCCAGCATGATCCTTCCCTCTACTGGATCGAATTATGTGGTAGTCTTAACTCTATTGGGGAAATGTTTATAATTTTTTTCCTCTGAGCATGTCTGTGTGTGTGAAACGTCCTCTATGATATAATAACAACAACCCTTGTATCCCCCCCACCAATATAAGAAACAGAATATCACCTACTACCCATCTTATACAGCCCTCTTCTCCCACCTCCTTTTCATCTGCCAGAGGTATCCTTGACTTGCAGGCTTTTCAGTCTCCTGCTTTCCTTAGTAGCTTTACCACTTGTGTACGTACCCATGAATAATATTATTTAGTTTTGCTTGTTTTTAAGAGATACCACATGTTTGTAGCTTTCAAGGACTTGCTTTTTACCACCGGGTTCATAAGATTTGCCCACATTGTTGCAGGTAGCTAATTCATTTCACTGTTCTCTACAAATCTACGTAAATATATATGTATAGTACGCACACTCTTTTCCATTCTGTTGTTGACTGGTATGTGGGCTGTTTGTACAATATCGTGAACATGTTTGAACACATGTCCATGTACCTGTGAGTAAGTTTAGAGACTGCATCTAGAATGCTGGGTCCTGGGTATGTGTATGTGATCTGGCAATACCAGATTGTTTTCCAAAGTGGCTATACCAATTGACACTCATAACTTTTTCGTCTGTTGATAAAAATCAGTCAATGATATTCTGTTTAAGATTTTGCATCTGTGTTCAAAAGTGAATTTGGTAACTTTCCTTTCTTAAATAATATTTAGCTGATTTTGATATAAAGGTTGTACTGACCTCACACATTAATTTGGAAGTATTCCTTCTCTTTATACTCTTTCAAAAAGTTTTGCAAGATTGGAATTACCAGTTGCTTGATTTTTTTTTTCTTTTTTTTGCTGTTGTAGAATTTGTCTAATAAATTACCTAGGCCCCAGCTTTTGAAAGAAACTGTTAAATACAGTGATTCATTTAATAGTGTTTAGGAGCATTCCAATTTTCTTTTTCATCTTAAAATCAGTTTTACTAATTTATACTCTTAGGAATTTGACCTAACACCTAAGTTTTCAAAATCATTGGCATAAAAGTGGTTCATGATATTCTCTTGTCATTTCAGTATCTCCTGCATCAGAGATTTAACAATATTGTTCCTAATACTGTTTACTCATGCCTTCTCTTCCTTTTTATATCAATCTTATCAGACTTTGAAAGATATTATTAGTCTTTGTATTGCAACACAAACAATGTGCATTCTTGGGTTTTCTTGACCGCATTCTGCTTTCTCTCTCTTGCACGGAGCCCTCCCACACCGGCTGACCCCTCCACTGTCGCCCGGATGCTAGGTCACACTGCTGAATGAGTGTGCTGACGGATGATGTGACCACACGCTGTGCCCTTTGATAGTTTCTTGTGCTTTCTCTACTCTTTTTTTTTTTTGTTTTAACCTCACTCCCACAGCCCTGGGCTTGCACCTCTCAAGCAAAAAAGTGTTTGTAACTTTAGTCTTGACCTAAGTAAGGATCTGCCTTCTGGAGCAGTCAGGCTAAAGCAGTCTTTTTTCAAAAATTATTTATTTATTTTTGGTTGCATGTTCATTGCTGTGCAGAGGCTTTCTCCAGCTGCGGTGAGTGGGGGCCACAATGGATGGGGGCTGCGGTGAGTGGGGGCCACAATGGATGGGGGCTGCAGTGAGTGGGGGCCACACTTCGTGTGGTACGCAGGCTGCCCAATGTAGAGGCTTCTCTCATGGCAGAGCACGGGCTCTGGGGACACAGGCTTCAGTGTTTGCAGAGCGTGGACTCATGCGTTGTGGCTCACAGGCCCTAGAACACACGGGCTCCAGTGGGGCACACCAGATAGCTGCTCCATGCCAGGTGGGATCTTCCCGGACCAGGGATCAAACCCATGTCCCCTGAATTGACAGGCGGATTCTTATCCACTGAACACCAAAAAAGTCCAAAGTAGTCTTTTTAAATAATCAGATATAGGCTTTGGTTTAGAGAGTCTTTCTTTTTATTTACTTCTGCTAGTGTCTACCATTTCCTTCCTCTCCTTTTCTCTGAGTCTATTTTCTGTTCTGTTTCAAAAGTTTTTAAGTTAGATGATTAGTCATTAATTCAACCACTCACTTTTTCTAACATCCATCTTCAAGGGAGAGGTCAGCAAACCAATAGCCCACAGACTTGTTTTTGTAAATAAAGTTCTACTGGGACACAGCCACACCCATTTGTTCCCATATTGTTTGTGGCTACTTCTGTGCTACACCAGCAAAGTACAGTAGTTGTGACAACCCTGTGTCTGTAACTAGTAATATTTTAGTGGCTATTTCTTTACAGAAAAAGTTTGCTCTAAGGATATAGGTTTTTCTCTAAGTATTCCTCGAGTGACATCATGAATTCTGCTACATAGTGTTCACATAACCCTTCTGAACTTTGTGTTTTCTCATATCTAGTATGATTTCTTTGATTCATATGTCATTTAGAAAGTATAGTTTTAAAATTTCCAAACATGCTTTTCCCCCAAGGCTTTTAGTAATTGATTTCTGACTAACTTGTTCTGTGATGAGAAAGAAGATTTGTGTGACATTAATTTTCTTAAAATTTTAGAAATTTTATTACTGGCCTAGTATATGATCACTCTTGTAATTTTTTAACATATGTTTGAAAATAATATGTATCTCTATACATAGGTATATGTAGTGTCTTATTAATCATATCTTTTAAATCTTTTATATCCTAACTGATTGTCTGCTTAAACAATCAATTACTGAAAAAAGTATTAAGATTTCCCACTACAGGGTGGATTTATCAGTTTCACTTATAGCACTGACCATTTATGCTTTATTTTTTCAGATATATAACAATTAAACCTTCTATAATTTCAAGGTGAACTGATTCTCTTATGAAGATAAGCATTGTATCTATTCATTTCTAATGATATTAATTTCTAACCATATGTCATAAGTGTGTCTCTTATAAATAGAATATAGTTGAATTTTTTTATGCATCCACTCTGAGAATCTTTAATTAGATGGTAAGTCCATTTAGTTGATCATAATTATTTGATGTATCTGGATTACTTTGATCATCTGATTTCTTATTTCTCATTTTGTCTGCCTTTAGACATTTTCTTCACTGTATTTTCTTCTTTACTTGCTTTAAAGTTACATAATTTTTCTTTCTTGTTTTAAAGGTTAATTTAGAAATTTTAACATATATTTATCTTAGAGTCTCAAATTAATGTCTTTACCTTCCTACAACAATAAAAGAATCAATCACCTTCTTCTTGATATATATGCTCTTATTGTCCAGAATTGTAGATATATATAGATTCTTTTAACCCCCACACTCATTGTTACTGTTTCACATAAACTTGTTCACTATTTTTGTTTTGCTTTGTTTTTACCATTTCCTTTTTCTTCTCAGACCCTCTTCCTGAGATCATTTTTATTTCACATAAAATATATTGTTTAGTTAAGTCCTGTTGGTGGCAAGCTTCCTTGGCTTTGCCTATAAATATTTATATTTAGTTTTTATACTTGAAAGATCATTTCACTGGATATCTCATCCCTTAATATGCAAAAATATATTTATGTATATGTTTTTGTCACCCCAGAATTAATTATATATTTATTAAAGTAATTATAAAATTACTATATGTACTATATAAATATGTGTTGTATGTATATATTTTTATCACAGCAGAATAGTTAGAAGCACTAGCACTAGGTGAATTAAGAAAACTAAAAGTCTATTTCTAGTTAAACTATTAAGAGTTTATTTTATTTTCTAGTGAAGAGTCTATTTCCAATTTGCTACCAAAAATTAGTTAATTAAACCAGACTATGCTTCAGTACATCTTCCTAAATGTGGAATTAGTTAGTGATCTACTTTATAAGAACATCAACAAATTAAACAGCTATAAGATAATAGATAGAATGAACTTAAGGATAGGTTATTTTGCCTTAACTATGTGAATGTACCCCAAGGTGCTTGGCATCAAGAATATTAAGTTAATACATATTTTAGAGAGAATGAATCAACTTTAAAAGATTATTTTTTCAAAAGGCACAAAGACTATTTGTCCATAAAAAAGATGTTAACTCTAATGTATTAAAATATACATACAATAGAGTGAAGAGGCTGAAAACCTTAAACACCAACCTTGCAAACAGATTCTTTCTCAACTCAGCTCATAAAACTGCAAAAAAGGCACTGCTGCTTGAGTGCTCTGCTCTTGGGAGAGGTGAAGTCCTCTGTATTTATAGAAGGTGGATAAATCTGAATACATTAAACCATCAAATGTACCCTCTTCCATCCCAAATAAAGCCCAAACTAAAACAGATAGACTGAGCACAAAGATACAGGAGAGAAAGATAAGAGCACAAAGATAAATAATTCTGGAAAGTCAAAGCAATCTTGAGAAAGAATAATGCTGAAGGTATCACGCTCTCTGATTTCAAGCTCTATTACCAAGCTATAGTAATTCAAATCATATGGTACCAGCATGAAAACAAATACATCGATCAATGGAAGAGAATAGAGAGCCCAGAAATAAACCCACACATCTATGGTCAGATAATTTACAACAAAAGTATTAAGAATATACAATGAGGAAAGGGTGGCTTCTTCAACAAATGGTGTTGGGAAAAGTGGACAGTCACATGAAGAAAAATGAAAGTGGACCACTATCTGACACTATAAAATGGATTAAAGACTTGAACATAGATCTGAAACCATAAACTCCTAGAAGCAAACATAGGCAGTAGGCTCCTTGAGATAGGTCTGGAAATGATTCCCTGAATCTGACACCAAAAGCAAAAGCAACAAAAGCAAAAATTAACAAGTGGGACTACAGCAAACTAGGAAACTTCTGTACAGCCAAAGAAACCACCAATCAAATGTAAAGGGCAACCTACTGAATACAATAAAATATTTACAAATCACTTATTTGATAAGGAGCTAACATCCAAAACATGTAAAGAACTCATATAACTTAATAGCAAAAAAAAGGAAATAATTCAATTTAAAAAGCAGCAGAAGACATGAGTAGACATTTTCCCAAAGAGAGGTATTACATGAAACAATGCTCTACATGATTAGTCATCAGGGAAATGCAAACCAAAGCCACAGTGAGATATCACCCCAGTTAGAATGGCTATTAAAAAAAAAAAAATTGGAAAAAAACAAGTGCTGGTGAGGATGTACAGAAAAGGGAAATTTTGTGTGGTGCTGGTAGAAATGTTAATTGGCGGAGCCAGTATGGAAAACAGTATGGAGGTTCCTCAAAAAATTAAGACTAGAACTATCATATATCATCCAGCAATTCTATTTCTGGGGTTTTTATCTGAAGAAGACAAAACGCTAACTCAAAAAGACATATTCATTCCTGTGTTCACTGCAGTATTATTCACAATAGTCAAGACATGAAAATAACTTAAGGTCCACTGATGGATGGATGAAGAAATACTATTATATTATCACAATTATATATATATATATATATTATTCAGCCATAAAAATAATGAAATATTGCCTTTTGTGACAAACTCAAGGGTATTATGCTAAGTGAAATAAGAGAAAGAAAAATACATATGATCTCTCTTATATGTGGAATTTTAAATATTTAGTGTGTATATATGTATATGTATGTACATATATGTGTGTGTATGTGTGCTCATAGATACCAAGAACAAACTGATGGTTACCAGAGGCATGGGGTGGTGGGTAGAAGAAATGGGTGGGTTGTTTTTTGTTCTTTGGACTTTTAAGCCTAAATAATTTTGAAAATAAAAATAAGCACAAAGATGCACAAGTGCATAATCACATGCATCAGTCTTTGACATGGCTCAGTGTTCCTTAATCTATCTTGGTCTAAGACCAAGCAAACCTGGTCTATCTAAGCTACTACCTCCTCACCAGGACCACCACAGCTTCCAACTGGTTTCCCTGGTTCCACTCCTCCTCTACATGAAAGCCAGAGCTCTCAACCATGTCATTCCCATCTTAAAATCTCCCAACCACTTCTTATCAGAACACCATCTCAATCTCATCTCAACTTCCTATTTAAAAACAGAGCACAAAGGTCAAAGGTGGATTCTCTGGAGACAGACCATCTGGCTCAGGCATGGGCAGACTGTGTGCCAACTTGAAGAAACTGCTTATCCTCTCTGAGCCTCAGTTTTACTGTAAGTACAATGGAGATAATAACAATGCCTACCTTTAACATAGGGTTGATGTGATTCCCACACGATACGGTTAACAAGGCTCATGAGATCCCACTGCTGACTCCCTCCAACTTCATGTCCTGCAATCTTCCTCTTGTCCATTCCACACCAGCCTCGCCAGGCTTAGGGCTCTACTTGGCTTCTTCCTTTTCTCTCTCATGTTCTCTGTAGCTTCCCTCTCCTACCAGTCAGAGCTCAACTCAAATGTAACCTCACAATCATGCTAAGTCGCTCCAGTCGTGTCTGACTCTTTGTGACCCTGTGGGCTGCAGCCCACCAGGCTCCCCTGTCCATGGGATTCTTCAGGCAAGAATAGTGAAGTGGGTTGCCATGCCCTCCTCCGGGGGATCTTCCCAACCCAGGGATCGAACCTGAGTCTCCTGCATTGGCAGGCAAGTTCTTTACCACTTGCATCACTGGGGGAGCCCAACATTACAATCATTTCACCTTAAATAACCACCTAGACCTTCGCAGACTCTCACTCTCTATACTCGGATCATATGTTACTTTTCCTCATAGCTTTCAGTCTTATATGAAGTCACATTTACTCCCGTTTGTATGCTCTTTGTCTCCCTCACTGGAACGTAAGTGTCATGAGGGCAGGAGTTTCATATGTCATGTTTACTATCACATCCTTAGTACCTACTGCAGTGCCTGGTACATGGTAGGCACTCAAAAAATATTTGCTGAATACTAGAATAATGAAATGCTTACTGAGGCAGATAGTTCATAAATAAAATGTCAGTTACTGTTATCATCAGAGAATGTTAGACCAAATTATCTAGCCACATTCATTTTAGAAATGAATGAGCAGTAGTTCAAATTTGCAGAATTAGTGGCATAGCTAAGACTACAACCCAGTTGCTAAATGAGTGTGTACTTTCAAGAGATAATCCTGTGAAAACAAATGTTTCACTGCTCTTTAGTTCATTTTAGTTCTGTGCAACAATATCCATAAGACTGATGAAGGGACTTGATAGCCATAGGACTAGGGTAGCTGTGAGTGACTATTCTTATTGTAGCCACAATCTATGCCATCCTGCTGGTAGTATGCCTAAAATCCCAGTTATTATTCCACTTAAATGAATCAAAGCATTGAAGACTGATTTTAAAATAAAACTATCTAGGTACAATATTGGGAATTCTTTAATATCTTAGCTCAAACTAATTCATAGCAATAGGAACAAGATATTGAATAGAATCATGATGTAAAGGAACCCTGGGAAGGCAGACTTTGGAGGGGAGGAAAAAGAAGACAATTTGAGCACAGCATAGTCAGCCTCCTGGATGAGCTCGCTTACGAGCAGCACTCCCGAGGATGTGTGTGCAGGAAGGCACCATCAGTTGTGGGAGGAAAGCTGGGGAGCAAAAAATGACATGTGGGCAACTGTTCCCATGAGACTGTCTCAGAAAGGGGGATACCAGGGCAAAGAAAATAAAAACAACGGCAAGGACATTCTTCTTTGAGCTTTATTTAGTGTAAGTTCTGGAAGTAAACAGGGGGCATAGGGAGGGAGTACAAGTAGGTTTGGCTGGTGAATGGAAGACAAGGGAGCCCATGAAAGGGTGTACCCCAATAATTTGGGGATGAAGAAAATGTTACCCAAAATTAAAGAACCAGCACCTTGAGATTAGTTACTCTTGAGATGGATTGGTCAGAATGGTGCCTCCATAGAACGTAGCACAAGTAAAAACTGACCAGCCTGACTTAGGCCCACAATATCTCAAGCCTGTGTAACCAGGCTGCCCTAAAAGACCCTCGGGGTCTTTGTATTTAGATCCAGGATCACTTCTTTTTTGCCTATTTGTACCACTATGTTTAACTCCCAACTTTCAGCTCCATTTCCTGGACTGAGTTTAGTTAGAACATGAGGTATCAGATTTCAAATAAATTTAAGTTTCCTGTTTTCTCCACTTTGTTTTATTAGGTTGTTCTGTAAGTATTTACCCAGTACATGCTGTAGGCTACAGTGCTCTGTTTGCCATTGGAGATACATTAGAAACAACAACAGCAAAAATCTAAAATGCCTTAGTCACGGACATAACACCACCACCAACAGACACACACACACACGCATGCACACTTTTTAACCTTTATGGGAAACAAGTCAGTCCTATTAGAAGTTCACACTGTCTAATTCAGAATGGAATCTGCAATTTCTAAAGTTGACATCCCTTTTTGTAAGTAACTAGGTAAAAACACACCATTTGGGTGTTTTGAATACCCAATCTGAGCAATGAGGTCTTGCAGAAACACAATAAAAAATCATGCAAGAAATCACTGAGCCACTGTGCATATGAATATGAGCACCAATAGGAATTGTTAGAAATTAAACTAACTAAAGAAGACCTTGCCCCCAGAGAGCTATTCAGTTTTGCAGAGAAAAGGAGATTTATGCCTCATGAAACCAAGTTTGCACAATATGATCAAGTGCCAGATTATTTAGTTCAGACAACAATAATTAGCGAGCACTTTCCAATAATAGTCCTCACTAATCTTTTAGCAAAATTTTAAACAAACCATCTGAATGTGCTGATTTGAATTCTGATCTCCTATTTTTCCTCACTATTTATGTATAACCATATGGTAGGGCAGCAAAGGCAAGAAGCAGGGTAGAAAAGCCTATAAAGTCTATTCAAGAAAGGGTCACATCCCACTACTACAGTGGCTTTAGGGCTCAGGTGCCCCGTGGTCAAGAAATGGCCTCTGGAAGAAGCACAGGAGCCAAAGTTAAACTGTGTGAGGTATGAGGGACACTGCTGATACTAAACTGTTAGCAGCCAGAGTCTTCCCTCAGTAACACCTATAATAGAGCCACAGCCCTCCAGCGCTAGTCACTTTCTATTTTCTAGATGTTCCTGAAGTGCCCACTTCTTTTTCTGTTACCTTAAAACCTTGTCCTGAGCCAAGGTGAAACATCTTCTACAGCTATAGAGTAGATCTCATTCCATGAGGGAAAGTTTAGGTACAATGTGAGACTCTTCTTTCATTTCCATTCCGTGGCCAAGGCCAGGTCCCTGTTAGTGAAGGTTCTCGTTGGTATTAGCCTAAGTCCTGCCAAGTCCTGTCTTTACAGATGATGAGGCTTTAGTTATCTGTATCTGTCCATAAAGGGACAAATGGATTCTCAAAGTATCAGATATACAACTGTGAACTGAAGAAATGAGTAGAAGAGAGTACCCTTACATAAGCTGTTACCTGTATGTTCTACTCTACCAAAGTTATGTAATAGTGAATTACCATAAGCATTTATCTTCAAATCTTCAGAACCAATTGTATTTATGTTAGGTTGTTCTCCATTACCTAAAGAATTAAGGTCAGATCATCTTGATTTGCTCTCAAAATAGTTTTCCACTATTGTTGTTATTGTTCAGTCACTAAGTTGTGTCCAAATCTTTGTGACCCCCATGAATGCCAGGTTTCCCTGTCCTCTACCATCTCCAGCAGTTTGCTCAGATTCATGTTCATTGAGTCAGTGATGCTATCTAAACCACCTCACCCTTTGCCGCCCTCTTCTCCTTTTGCCTTCAATCTTTCCGAGCATCAGGGTCTTTTTCAATGAGCCGGCTTTTCACATCAGATGGCCAAAGTATTGGAGCTTCAGCTTCAGTCCTTCCAATGAATACTCAGGGCTGACTTTCTTTAGGATTGACTGGTTTGATCTCCTTGCATTCCAACGGACTCTCAAAAGTCTCCTCCAGCACCACAATTCAAAGACATCAATTCTTCAGCACTCAGCCTTCTTTATGGTCCAACTCGGACATACATTCTCCACTGTTATACCCCAGTAATCTTTCATGTGCCCCCTCGACTCTACTCTTTTAAGTTCCCTGAATGTGTAATATATTTTCACACCTCTGGGTGTTGCTTGGTGGTGATTCTTCTGTCTGAAATGCACTTTTAACCCATTTTCCATTTACCAACACTTTATAGAATCCACCTGGTTCAAGTACTCCCTCTCTTTTCAAATTTTTCCTGACTCTCTAGTGAAAATTAACCATTTAGGCTGTATAACTTTTATCCTTGTCTTAATCTACTGTTAGTTCTTTAGATGTCTAAGCTTTCCTACTAAACTTTAAGTTGCCTGAGGATAGGATTATGTATTTTGTCCCCCTTTAAGTCGGCTTCAAACTGTCCATAAGGTTCTCAAGGCAAGAATACTGAAGTGGTTTGCAATTTCCTTCTCCAGTGGACCACATTTTGTCAGAGTGAAAAAATTAGCTTAAAACTCAACATTCAAAAATGTTGATGGCATCCAGTCCCATCACTTCATGGTGAAACAACAGAAACAGCGACAGACTTTATTTTCTTGGGCTCCAAAATCACTGCAGATGGTGACTGCAGCCACGAAATTAAAAGACACTTGCTCCTTGGAAGAAAAGCTATGACAAAACTAGACAGCATATTAAAAAGTAGAGACATTACTTTACCAATAAAAGTCCATCTAGTCAAAGCTATGGTTTTCCAGTAGTTATGTATGGATGTGAGAGTCGGACTATAAAGAAAGCTGAGGGCCGAAGAATTGATGCTTTTTAACTGTGGTGTTGGAGAAGACTCTTGAGAGTCCCTTGGACTGCAAGGAAATCAAACCAGTCAATCCTAAAGGAAATCAGTCCTGAATATTCATTGAAAGGACTGAAGCTGAAGCTCCAATACTTTGGCCACCAGATGCGAAGAACTGACTCATTGGAAAAGACCCTGATGCTGAGAAAGATTGAAGGCAGCAGGAGAAGGGGACAACAGAGGATAAGATGGTTGGATGGCATCACTGACTCAACGGACATGAGTTTGAGCAAGCTCCGGGAGTTGGTGATGGACAGGGAGGCCTGGCACTCTGCAGTCCATGGGGTCACAAAGAGTCAGACACGACTGAGCAACTGAACTGAAGTCTTCTTCAGTTCCTAGCACGTGTCTTTCACATAGTAAGCACTCAAAAAATGCTTGTTGGATGGATGGATGGGTAGATGGATGGATGAATGAATAACACATAGCATCTCAGTTTCCTAACATAAAAATTAATAGATGATTGCCAAGGGTCATTAACTAGCTATAAATGTCTTAGGATTCTTTTAGAAAGCTATTAGCTCTCATTTAGCTCAGTTGACACTGAGGGGAGAAAAAAAAAACATCTCATTAGACTCACACACGAAAGAAACAGGAGCCTCACCAGAGTCTTACTCAGGACCCTACAGGAAGAAATCTCAGAAAAGGGTCTAGAAGAACCTCTAGGTTCTAAAGGAGGGCTAGTATTTGGAGGAAATAGAAATTGTGGTAGCATAAAAGTACAAACAAGCTAAGCAAAAAGCAATGTAGTAAAGGACATTTCAAAGCCAAACAAAAATAAATCTTGAATTAGCAACAACTTGAACTATTAGTAAAATGGTTTCCTTTCATCTGTAGATATGAATGGTGGCTAAGTTTTACTTCAAATCTGCATGTGCAGTGAACACGCATCTTGCAGTGGAGGATGCTGGTATATGCTACTGCTAGTGCTCAAGAATCTCATGGAAATAAAGGGGCCATACAGAGGGGTTAATGGTTTCTATCCTGTACAGATTAAAGACCGTGAAAGCACATAAAAATCTTTCCCAAAGTAGACTGACATCAAAACAGCCTTCAGCTACTCAAATAAGCATCAGTTTGCAAACATCTAGAAACACAAGAAGTATAAAAATGTCAGCAGTCATCACACTGATATCAATGATATGTAGAGCAGACATATGTTCCATACATATGGAATTGCCCCTTATTCCTTTTCTGTTTTCATAAGGACCTAGAAATGTCCCATGTGTGTTTAATTCTGAGAGGCAGGCAAACATATATGTGATGCCAGAGCCATTCACATTTCCCATTTTTTTACAAGCTGATTTGTGTAAGTATTAAGCTCAGAAAGTGAGACATCAGTCCTCATATCCCCAAGCCTGGATTATTCCATTATATGATTGGGATTTTTATCTTCATGGTAAACCACATTTCACTTACTTCAGTGCCACCAGCTATAAGGGCACATAGAGGGGAACAGAACAGGGAAATCAGGCAGTGAGAATACAGTCAGGTAGGGACATGGGCTGGAAGACCAGCATGTGAGAATGTGTTCATTAGCTTAACACCTGTTCTTGGAGACCTACTATGTGCCAAGCACCATCCTTAGTACTGAAAATACAACAAAGAAAAAAAGATAAAATTCTGACTCTTGAGTGGGTAGGAGATTAAATAAATAAAATAAGTAGTATGCTAGATGCTAATAAGTGTGAAAGCTGAAGAAAAATCAGCAGTAAGAAAAGACAGTTAACATAAAAGTCACTCAGTTGCAAACACTGAGTTCCATCTAAGACACTGACATTTACAAAATAAGATTGGGATGAAAATTATGAGGGTAATAATGCTTGGCCTCTCTGCTCCTTATCCTTACCCTTTAGGTGCCGTCTATTTACTTTTTTTAAACATACCTTCTCTTTTCTCTATTCCCCTAGGAGATTCTGGGTAACCAACTGTGGAATTGGAACTGCCAGTGCCCTGGTGACCATTCTTTTTCTTTCAGCCCCATGTGCCATATCACCAGATCAGTATTTTGTTTCTAGATAATATGTTAATCCAAGAGGAAGCATAGCAACATCTAAAGCCACTCCCTGATCCTCAGACAATATATTTGTTGTTATCTAGTCGCTAAGTTGTGTCCAACTCTTTTGCAACCCCCTGTACAGTAGCCTACTAGGCTCCTCTGTCCAGGGGATTTCCCACTCAAGAATACTGGAGCAGATTGCCATTTCCTTCCCCAGGGGATCTTCCTGACCCAGGGATAGAACCCACATCATCTGCATTGGCATGCAGATTCTTTACCCCTGAGCCACCAGGGAAGCCCAAACAATACATTTTCCATGACAATGCCTTAAGCTAAAGGAGTTTCTTTCTTTTTTTTAAAGGAGTTTCTTGAACGTCAGGAATTACATGCACCTTGAGAAGTCTGAGACAAAGGGGCCTCTCCTCCCCAATGACATACTTAACCTACGGGCTAAAGAGAGGTTAACCCTAAATCTTTTTTACTCCAAAACCCCAATAAACCTACTTTTTAATTTTCATTTGATTTCAAGAGTTTAAATGCGGAGCCTCTTCATACTCTGTGAGACATCTGCCTTCTGATGTGTATTCTGGAGGCCCTGCCAGGACGTGAACATGAGTGACATGCACTTAGCACAAGCAGGGACCAGAGCAGAGCCTGGGGATCAGTAAGTGTATTTGTCCTCACCTAATAAGCATCCAGGAGTCAGGCCCAGGTTCCTGTTGTTCGTTAAAAGCACGATTTGGGACTGCAACCTTCATACGTGCAGAAAACCAAGGAGGAACATGTGCACGCCCACAGGATTTCAGTTGGCGAAGGCTTCTAGGGAGCAGGTGGGAGAGCTATTTAGATTTTTTTCCAATTAATTGAGTTAGAAATTGTAGTAAATAAACAGTTCTAAGTACATTTTCTACCCTCTAAACAGTTCCCATATCATTGAAGAGCAGCTGCTTCAGGATCCCAGGTGGTTCAGAGAAGCACAGGCTGGGCATGGGTTCTGGGGACCTGGCAGAGGGAATCCCCATCCACTGTGGGGGAGGACCGGCCATGAGAATCTGTATCCTATCACATCATATATATTGTAGCAGAGGAGGACATAGGCACAGCATGAGATACTGTGCTCATTACAGCTCTGCAAACGTTACCACCCTCAATGACCTCAACAGTTACATGAAAAGTTATCAAGATGCGCATCTGAGAGATGAGGAAACTATCAGGATCTTATATTGTGCAAATGATCAATCCAAAATTCACCCTCAGGTTTGTGTTACCTGGAGCTCTTAAACTCTCTTATCAAAGACTATATATGACAATGGTGTTGACACCCATGTCAATGAAGATAACGGTGATCTGAAAATGGTAGTAGTGCTAGAAAAATCATCAACAGGAGAACTGTTGATAACAGGAGAGCTAAGAAAAGAATGGTCTTGCTAGGCAAAATTCATACTAATTATAGTCATTTATGTGAGTCGTGTACAATTATGCCCAATTACAAGTCACCACAATAATATTTATGTACAAAAATAAATATGTCAGAATAACTTTGATCTAAAATGTATTTGATTATAATAGTCACCTCTCTATATATGTAATCAGACTTCACTGTTGCCCAGGTTCTAACGTGCACATGTGACATCTTGATAGCATTTTATATTCTGTAAAAGATGCTATCTGAGGACATTCTCAAGCACCAGACATTCTCAAGTATTGGGAGGAAAGAGGCAACTAATAGTAACAAAATAGGGTATGGCTCTGGAGAATCTCAGGGTGTGGTCATTTCATCCTGACCTCTGCCATGAATTAATTATGATAGTCATAATTCTATAGATTAGGAACCTGAGGCTAGAGTCAATGAAATAGCTCATCCATAGAATTTAGTTTTCTATTCGCAACTAAAAAAGTGAAATTAACTGCTAGTGAAACACCCAGATTCAGTAAACCCACCCCCAAAAAATCTCTCTTCTTCAAAGAAATCAAAAGCCCACCCATTCTCTATTAGTTGGAGGAAATCTCACTTTAATTTTTTTAAAATATAATTTCTCATCTACTGAGCCCAATTATTTTGGTTGTTGGGACCAGCTTTATGAATGAAAGTAAAGAGCCCACTGGGAGTTAAAACCTAATCAAAAACAAGGAGCCATCAGCGAGCCCATGTGTCTCGACTCCCATTATACCTGCCATACCTCAAGGACCAGAGAGATTTAACTAGGTAGACGCCTACCCTAATCCAGGGAAGGGACAATTTCTAATAAAGATTAAATAACCAACATTATCCAACTTAATTCCACAGAAAGCAGAGAAGAAATAACGGCAATAATGTTTGGTAGGGAAGGGGGGAGGTAAAAATCAGAAGCTTGGGCCACTGCCTGCATCAGGACCCCTCAGGATAGAGAGCTCTAAAGCAAGTATCAAGGTTTATGTTAGGTTCAGACTTTGCAGCCACAGACACGAGAGGGGATCAGGTAAGGTGCATAGCTGATCTTTATAGTAGGATGACTGCATTGCTGAAAATACAGAAAATTCCCTGAAAAGCAAATTACTATGTTTAAGACATAGGTTGAAAAAAGTCTCCCCAAACCAAGGACAATGAGTTGCTTGTGTTTAGGATTTTGCAAACCACTTTGTCCATCCACTCTTACAGATAATCAAAAATTGCTGGAGGATGAATCAGTTAGCATTTGCATCAAGAGGCTGTGTGAAGCAGATACTGTGAGAACTGACCTTTCAGTCCATGCACTTGAGGCCATGTACATGCCAGGCTCATTTCCATTCACAAGGCCTGGTCATACTATCCTTAAGCAGAATGTCAGCAATCCAGACCATGGAATAATCCCAAGGTATGGTCCCTTTGTACTTTCTGACTCTAAAATGGATGTGCAATGACATCTGGAGTAGCTAGTGTGACTAAGGTCAATGTTTTACACTGATTGTTGAGACAATATTAATAGCTAATATTTATTGAGGACTTAGTATATGTCGGGCACTCTTCCAAGTACCTTACATGGATTAACTCATTTAATCCTCAACCCTTGGAGACACACACTATTACTACTCTCATTTAACCCATGTGGAAACAGGTACAGATGTCAAGAAACGTCCTTAAGGTCGTAGATTTTAATAAGAAAATTTTTGTACCACTGAAGTAGGGGAAAGTCAAATTATTATAAATGCATCTGAAGTGACTGATATCTTTGTTACCTCAAAACCAGACTGAGCCCCCTCTTGACCTTCAGATGTTAGAGGTGTGGTACATTAAGATGTCTTACATATCTATGCAACTCCCAGTCACTTGTCAGGGCCAGGCTGGTCAATAAATGTTGAATGAATACCCTGCTTACCTTATATTTCACAATATCTATATCTATATGACAACTTTAAAGGGTATTTAAAGGCTAGAACAATCTGCATTCATTTTGAGGATGAAGTCTATCATTTATTAAGCCTGCTAATCTTCCCGCCTGCCAATCTCTCCTATACACTGTGACAGATGATACATTGTCTCTTATGTTGACATTTTCATCCAAGGACCTTGATGTGCATCCTGAACCTGATCCTACTCATAAAAATATTCATGCATTCCAGGGAGCACATTCACTCAGAATCTAAAGGTGCATCCACGGCTGCAAACTGGCAGACAGCTCAGGATCCCGCTGCAGATGTGTTTTGCTTGGCTGGAAGTGTTTAAGAATTTTATTTGAATGTGTAGATCAGGCCTGCCTTTCTTTGCAAATAAAGCTAGATTCACACATTTTGTTACCTGAGAGTGAAAGTGTTAGTAGCTCAGTCGTGCCCGCCTCTGCGATCCCATGTAGTGCAGCCCGACAGGCTCCTCTGGCCATTGAATTCTCCAGGAAAGAATACTGGAGTGGGTTGCCATTTTTGTTACCTGCCTGGACCCAGAAGTGTTTAAAAGTGAGTCCTCCAATTTACTGGTACCCAGGGATTTGGAGAAGACTGAATAAAAGACCTCTGTGCTCCTAAAGTTTATAATCTATGGTCAGCACTTTGGGTGGATAGAAAACTTTTCAGGCAAGGAGGCCACTAAACATCTTTTATTTCAAGTAACTCCTTCCATATACACAAATCTAATTCTCCTAGAGGAGACTCAGGATCACCTCACTCCTATTTTCAAGGCATCCCTGAAATACACTCATTATGGCCATATCTTTAGAAATGGATAAACTACAACCCAGGGAAGGACAGACAATCCTACAGGTATCTGGTGATGGAATGCCCCAGAATAAAGCAAATGCTTTCACTCTGAGTTTACCCACTTGACTGGAATGTTCTCTGTCACATTGTTCATCTTAAAACCCTTCTTGTGAAGAAATGAGATTTATTTAAGACATCACCATAGTTTATTCTTGGACTCCTCTTTGCCAGGCAGCCTGGACAGAAGAGAGGCTGACTTGGAGGTGGACCACTGCAGTAGTTCAGAATGACAGCCACATGTCCAGGATGATAGATGATGGGGCTTAGGAGGGGCTCACAGTCCTCAGGACTACCTGCCCTCTTTCGATATGACCTCTTGGATTCAGCTTTTGGTTCAATGTGAAGCTGTGGCCAACCGGATCTCTCTTACTGCCCCAGTGTTATTTGCAGCCTGGATCTGGTCCATGGTGTGGAGTACACCAGTGTCAATCAATACTTCTTACACTGTAGACATTTACGTGCCATTGATGGAGAACTTTCCATTTCTTCCTGTAGTCCCACTGACTAGCTCTCTCTGCTCAGGCCCATTAGAGAACTCAACTGTGAAATTACCAGGGAGTAAATGCCAGGCCTTATGACTGGTGTGTATCTTCCAGTAAGAGCCTTTCCTATTTGCTCCATTGGAGGACAGGTGGCTCTCCTTGGCATTCTCCTTTTTTTGCTGCAGGATTGTTCTAATTGTCCCTGGATTGGTCTCAGGGACTCTGGAGCATTTGCTTGGGATAACGATGAGCAAACATCACCAAACACGATAAGTGATGATGGAGTTTTGTGGCTTGAACTCTTTCCTTCTTCAAGAAAGCACTGCCATAGTACTCAATTTGCAGTAGAGTCACCTCATTGTATAACAATCAGAGACTGTCTTTTTCTAACTGTTGTCGCTCATACTGAATTATCTAAAACAAAGTATTAAGTAGCACCAATCCTGACTGTAAACAGTGATCCTACCAACGCCTGAAATGAGGTTGGTTACTTTCTTCTATGTAGCTCAAGGATTCCTCACCTCTGATCAAAGGTCACACGCAAATAAAGATGGGGGTCTCTGTGCCACCAGCCCCACAGGCTAGACTTCTTTGCCCTGATGCTTATTCTGCCTACTCAGGGTTCCCCAAGAACCAGTGAAGTGCTCACCTAGGCTTGCCCCACTTAAGAGTGCTCCCAGGTGCTCTCAGGTGACAGCAATCCAATTCCTAGTGCTTTAGAAACTGGCTCTGCTCAGCTGTTAATGACGCTAATCACTGATGATACCCACTGAGCTAACAATTTTGCATTTCTATCTTTTGATAGAGGGAATTTCTTGAGTCATTGCCTTATCCCAAAGGCAGACCAAGGAGAACTACAACCTTCTAGGTAACACTGACACCAACTCAGATTGGCATTCCTACACGTCCTTGAAAGCTATGCTGCCTTGCTCATCACATGGGTTTGTTCCAATGGCATAAAATCACACATAAACTCAGTAGAAAACTGTTGATGGTGTTTAAGGTTATGCACAGGGGCAGCAGCTCTGTCTCCAGAGTCCTTCCCTGCCTCCTCTGCTCTCTGAAAAGTAAGAAGCAGCAAGCAGCTGTCACCCCAGAGGGGATGGCTCCTGTTGAGTGAAATTTCTGAATCTCTTTGTGATCTGATTTTAGGATATAATGTTTGTCATCCTTCTTGGGCATTGGACCCAGTAAAGTAAGACCTCTTCAAATAGTCAAGTCTGAATGGGGACTGGAGGCTTTCCTGGTGGCTCAGTGGTACAGAAACTGCCTGCCAACGCAGGAGACACAGGTTCGATCCTTGCTCCGGGAAGATCCCATGTGCCACGGAGCAGCTAGGCCTGTGCGCCACAATTATTGAGCCCACAGTTGAGAGCCCATGAGCCACAACTACTGTAGCCTACATGCCCTAGAGCCTGTGCTCTGTAACAAGAGAAGCCACTGCAATGAGAAGCCCACGCACTGCAACTAGAGATTAGCCCCCCCAGCATAACCAAAAATAAATAAAATTATGAATGGGGGCTGCAAGACGTTTAACCAATGAGAGTTCACTGCCTAAGGAGATGGAAGGTGAAAAAGAAGAAAGAGCCAACAAAGAGAAAATCAGGGCCTCACGCCTCAGTGTCTCCTACTTGTATGGCTATGTCCAGCCTAAAAGGGCAGCAGCCCTGAGCATTCCAGCGGAGTCAGCAATGTGCTCTGAGCTAGCCAAGAGAAGCAGTGCATGTGAGGAGAGGAAGCATAGCTCTTATTTTTGAACACAGCATCATCAGTCTCAGAGCCGATCTGAACTTTGTTTTCTAATAATCAGGAATCAGAAATGACAGAGGAGGAAAAAAACAAGCTTGGCACCTCCCAAGGCCTATCCCCATGGCAGGATCAGGACCAAGGGGCCAGCACTTTTCATTCCCTCTCTCTGAGTTGAAGAGGTGCTATAACGGCAAAACTCACTGAAGCAAAGGAAGATGCAGTGACTGGAAATGTCTTTGTCCCTAAAATACCCCACTGGCTTTCAAAAAGGGAGAGGACTGAGAGGATGCCAGCCCAAGGACCCGACGTGGCTCCCTGGGGAGATGTGGTGCCCTGCAGCCTCAGCATTGGCTGGGATCCTGCCATAAAAGCATCTGCTTCCTCCAGGTGCGGCCAAAAAGGAACTTTTCAAAGGTCCTGACTCTCCAAACAGACGTGACTGAAGCAGCAAAATCTCCAGGAGGAAAAGCAGGGTTGGCTTTAAAGAAAAGCTGATCCCAATGCTCTGGGGGAAGAGGCTCATAAAAGCCATGAGAGGGACAGTTTTGAAAGGAAGATATTCAGTGAGAAAGGGATTCAATAAGGAAAGGTGGTCCAACGGAAAATCATAGCTTTGGTAATTTTCTGGGAAGACAAAAAAATAACTCTGAATGTTCTGTTTGGTGGCTGGAATCCTGGGGTGGGGGGGCTACCTTTTGAAGGTTCTAGCACCAAGGAACTTACCTTCTCAATCAAGTCTTTTGGTCAAATAGCTTGAGAGAAGCTGGTGTTGGTTTTAGTTGAGTAATTTCCCAGATACGCTGCAGGTGGACCAACACTGGAGCCCATCTAACAACTCGGGGATGAAGGGGAAGCCCTGTGGCAGAGAGCATGTTAGATGAAGGGAAATGTGCTTTTCAACAAGACCCAGTCACAAGTATTGATTTCCTCGTGCAAGAGAAACACAGCGATAACACCCGACGAAATACACCCTCTTCACTCCTTTGAGGTATTGTCGAAGGACCGTTGCCTCTCGTGACTCTTCTGTGAGGCTATTAAAGCAGGTTCTACCTCCAGACAGGGAGGAAAACCTGCATTTTCTTCAGGGACTCATTCAAGGTCACAATGAGCTAAGGCCAGAAACAAGAATTCCTGCCTCCAAGTTCAATTCTTTTTATTACATCATTCCACCTCTACTGGATAAATCTCGTAAGAAGGGTAGCTTAAAGACAGAGCTAATAAAGAAGGGTTTATATGGATGTGGGATTGTAGGAAATGAGCCCAGAATGTTAGTTTCTGAAGACATTCCTGGGCCTACACAAGAGATGAGGGAGAATAAGGCAGAAGGATGCAGGTCAATTAGAAAATGATGGAGCACGTCAAAAAAAAAAAAAAAAGAAAATGATGGAGCCAGTTGTTTCTAAACCCAACATTCTTTCATCTATAAGGTAGAGTCAAATGATGAAATAAATAATCCTTCCTAGGAAGCAGTGAAAACACGTGATCACCAAAAAAGCAACAGAGGCAAATAAATAGATATTCATAATAAAATCTATTTAAATACAAATCCTTCAAAAATAATTACTAGGGCATTTCACTCTCCAGATAAATCCTTCTCACCCTTTCTTTTTCAACATTTTCCCCCTCAGATCGACCCTAAGGAACTCAGATATATATTTGTATTTCCTATAATTCAGTATTGGAAAGGAAATAAAGAATTGTTTTTAAAAAAACGGATTTCACTGATGAGTCCTCATCCTGCCTAACAGTCATATTCACATAAAAAAAATATGCCGACATCAGACACACCTTAGTCAACTGCAGACCTGCTCTTGGTCCCACTCCTCCTACACTGGGCTACAATGCATTCCAATATTTCCAAGTTCACAGTTATCATCACCTCATTCTCTGGAACTCGGCAGCTCACAATCCCTCAGGACAACCCTGGTCAGGACAATCAGTGCTTCCAGGTAGAAGCTACCACCACCCCACCATTCCCAGTGCTGATGTGACCTTTCTAACACAAGTCAATTTCTGTGAGAAGGACCTGGCTTTCTTTTACATCCACCTGGGCCATTTCCCTGGAAAGGAGGGGATATCAGATGCCCAGCTATTCTGCTACAGCTCCTTAATAAGATCAGCTTCCCAAAGTCAAAAGAAAAGAGACCAAGAAGGTGGGAAGTGATGTTGGGAGATCCAGAGTAGGGGGATATTCTGCATTTTGCCATCTTAACCATCAAACCTGATTCTACAGGACAGCCCAGCCCTGCTCTCCAACCACACATGCCTGGTACTGGGTCTGCATTCTGGCACTGCCTCCATCACCACACACTGTTGCTCTGAGCCACTGTGCTTGAAGAAGTCACTGGTGTCCACCTCCTCCCCCTGCCTCCATGAGAAAAGTGATCAAAGGCACGACATTGGCATCATGCTGCTGTTATGTAAATAGACTCAGCTGAGGGCAGAACCAAGCAGGAATCTATATACCACGGAAGCAAAGTTCACTGTCATCCCAACCTGGGACTACTCCATGCTCTAGACCGACTTGAGCTCACATTGTTGCCACAGCTCAAATTCAGGGATTTGTCCCAGCCTCCCTCGAGGATAGAACCCAAGACCACAGGAGCAGTCTCAATTCTCAGCCCAAGTGCCTTCTCCTGTCACTTGAGAGCTGCAAATTTAGATGAAGGAGGACAACTTTCTACGAGGAGGGCTAGATGAGGCATCTACTTGACCAATTTTTAATGGAAACTAATAGATTAAACGAGTGTCTCTCTCATGCTGAGTTCTGTTTCAGTTAACTTTGTGGTGGAGAGGGGGCTGGCAAAGAGAAGGCTATGGCATTTTAAAAACAACTAGCTGAGGCCTGGAGGTTTTTCTTTCTTTTTCCAAGGATGCTGCAGTCTAAGGGGAAAAAAAAATGGGAGCGGGGGGAGGCGGAGAAACCATCTTCTCCCTGGCACTCTCAAAGTCTGATGCGGTGCCAGCCGCTCCACCAACTGTCTGGAGAGAAGGTAACTGTCACTCTTCTCACCGTAACTTCTTGCTTTCAGATCAGTGGCTGGCAGGTTTATCTGCTTCTGAGCAGCTTCGGAGCCACGTCAGTGACACTGGCTACGTCAGCAAGAGCAATCGGAAGGGAGCATGATGCCACTGCCAGCAGCGGTGGGAGGGAAAATTGTAGCCTTCAAGAAAATGCTTAGGTCTTTCCGTGTGGCTGCCTCGCTCACATTGACTTAGACGACTGCCAATGATTTCAGAAAGCCAGGAGGAGACAGGTAGCTTTACACAGCCATTTTCGAGTTGGGGGTGCAGGAGGTTTTAGCTAGTAAAGGCTTATGCTTTCAAACCCCTTGTGTAGGACCTGCCCTCAACTTAGGAGAGGGTGGGCTTCAATCAGAGGATGCAACCAAGGTGAACACCACCACCCAGCAAGTGCCTGAAGCCCCAGTCCACACGCCTCCAGTGATTACTGCAGTAATTCTGGCCCATTTCAGGTCACCCGTAGTTCTAGCTGCTTTCATTGTCATTCTCATGATAAACAGGACACAGTGACCACCAACAAGGGTCCTTGACACAGTGCTATTCTATGATCTATTTTTTTTAAAAGTAGGTTTAAAAGCCTCTGTTCTTGGAGTGGCAACCCTTGAAGTTCATGGTTGCAAAGATACAATTCTATTTCATCGCCTTCTGGTTCAGGACAATGTTAAGGTGAAAAGACATGACTAACACACGGTCCAAATGCTTTCAAAGATATTGTTTTGGGAAAAGAAAGAAACTCTAAGGTAAAGATAGGCGGGGAACTTTGAAATATGTTCTTTAACCCAGTCTTGGCCAAAAGGGAAAAATTTCCACAGAGATTCCTGATAGCCCTAAAAGCAGCAAGTTAAAGTCAAAATCTTGTATCAAAAACTCATGTTGATTAGGTTTGAAGAAATAATTTTGCCTAATTCATGGATATGGAGATAATGTCAGGGTTCAGAAAGTGGCAGTTCTCATCTCAGTATATTCTTAATATTATAAATAACCTCTGGAGTAATGCTCAATGCCAGGCTCTAGTGGGAATTTAACATTATGGAATGACAATTATTAGTAACTTGCTGGGCAACCATGGTCAAGCCACTGGATTTCCCGTGCCTCTGTTTCATCACCTATTCTGCCCCCAATAAGCTAAAGATGAGGAAGTTAAGCTGTATCTCAGGGTTACTGAGGAACACATCTAAAGGTGATTATTTGAAGGAAAAGGATCAATACCACATTTGGAGTCACTAGCCTCATGGTCACTTGCAGGTCTGGATCAAAGCCATAACTGATATGCAGTACTTCTTCCGAGGTTCTTACCTTGGGACCTTGAACCCTATGGGGGGCCATGAACGGGCTTTAAAATGAGCCCATCTGCTCTGATCTAGGGGCAGACACCCACTGACACAAACAGTTTAAGAAGCATTGTTCTACAGTAAGACTTGGTTACAGGTGTACCAAAAAAAAAAAAAAAAAAAAAACCCAAAACACTGCCTAACGGAGAGGAAAAGTCAAGGAAGATGGCCACAGAAGCCAAAAGAAATACACAGGATCGGATCTCAAGAAAACCATCAGGGCTTCACCTTGACTTTCTGGGTCATCTATCCGTTCGGACTGAGCCTATCTGTCAGAATGGAATTTCTCCAATCAGCAATACCTACAGGATCATTAATAATAAGCAGAAGAAATGACTGACTGAGGAAGGCAAAAGGCAGGAAGCACCTGAGCTGCCAACCATCCAATACCAAGAACACCTATTAGAAGGAAAACCTAAGGATTTCACAGGGCTTTGTTGGTGTGGAGGAACAGGCAGATTCACAGCAAAAGGGTTGTAAGGAGTGGTAAACATGAGACTGTCTTCTTCGAAGTGTGAGAGCTGAGACTGAGGTCTGGGCCTGTGGATCAGAGTCAGGATGAAGAGATGGGTAATTCTATAGTATCAGAAGGCAGTATCA
Organism: Cervus canadensis; assembly: GCF_019320065.1. NCBI lineage: Eukaryota > Metazoa > Chordata > Mammalia > Artiodactyla > Cervidae > Cervus > Cervus canadensis. Next base: position 26,606,967 of record NC_057391.1, read on the forward strand.
AAGGGTAAGAAAGAAAAAATGTGAAGTCACTCAGTCATGTTCGATTCTTTGCGACCCCGTGGACTGTAGCCTACCAGGCTCCTCTGTCCACGGGATTTTCCAGGCAAGGGTACTGGAGTGGGTTGCCATTTCCTTCTCCAGGACCAAAGGGTAGTACCAAAGGTAGTAGGTCCCAAACAAGACCCAAGTCCCAGCCCCAGAAGAGAAACCACGTTTGGAAGTAAAACCAAAGAGAACTGTAGGGAACACTCCAAGGAGAGGGGAATGGTGCAAAAGATGGACAAGACCTCAGTTGGGATCTTCAGAAACCAGGTTTGAAGGTGGCACTTAGAAAAAGAGGGAGGGAATTGGAAAGGATTCCAATTCCTGAGATCCAGGCAACAAATAAAATGCTCTAACACTTATAGAGCAATTTACAGCTTACAAATCATTAGGACATTCACTATCTCATTTAATCTTTATCACCCTGAAACACTGGGTGTAATTTTCTTTATTTTACCTATGAGGAAACTGAGGCTAGGAAGGGTGGATTATGCGACTTGCTCAAGGTCACTTGCCGAAAATCAGAGCTGGGACGCATCCCGATGCTCCCACCCCACCTGATTGTTATCCACCTGGAAAACCTTTATGTTAACTCCTAAGGGGCAAGGCTGAAGTGATTACAACGAACTCCACCCCCACCCCATCCCCGACACTTGCCCTAAAATCTGGGGCGGAGTAGCGCCCCCCTCCCCCGCGGTGCCAGGGAGGGGACCCGAGTGACGCGAAGCCAACAGCCCGGGGTTTCCCTGTCCTGCGGGGCTCTGAAGAGCGGGCAGCAGAAACCACGGTTCTTACACTCGAGGCAGTCAAGTAACACTCCAGCAGCAGCTGCCAGTTCGGGGCTTAAAGTGCGAGGGGCAGCGCTGGGCGAATTCCCTTCCAAGCGATCCGAAGTCCGGGACCCAGTGCGGGCGCCGGCTTCTCCGTATCCCAAGCTCGCCCCTGCCCCGCTGGTTCCTACTGGCGGTTCCCCAGTGCGTGGAGGAGGCGACAGGAGGCTGGGGTGGAATACTGGGGTGAAAGAGCGGTTGACTCTGGGGCAATAGTTTCCACTTCTGATCCTCCGGGTCAGAACCGTGAGCAAATCCTGCCTGGAAGTTTGGCCATCAAAGGTTTCGGATCAAGTAGCAAGTTGTGGGAGAGCTGTAGAGGTGGATGGAGGTGGAGGTCTGGGGTGGGGGTGGCGATAGGGGAAGAAGGGACAGACAGGAAGAGATGCCCCTTCCCACGCAGCCCCCTTGCGGCCCCGCGGGTGGGTGGCCGGTCCGTCTCTGCAGCCCGCGGGTGCGGAGAACGCGCCGGGCTTCGGGCACCGCGCATCGGGCACCTGGGCGCAGCGCAGCCCCTCCTGGCGAGTTCCGCGCTCCTCCCCACCTGCCCGCCGCCTCGCCCCCGCCGCGAAGACTCACAGTCCGCAGGAACTGGATCTCGTCCTCGCCTCCTTCTCCCCCTTCGGCCATGGCTCCCGAGGCGTCGGCGGTGCCCCAGCCTCCGGCGCCTCTGCTTCCCCCGGCAGCCGCTCGGCGTGCGCCCGCAGCTGCTGCGCTCTTTCTCCTCCTCCTTCTCCTCCTTCTCCTCCTCCTCCTCCGGCTCCTGGCTCTGCCTCAGCAGCACCGAGCTAATCCCCGACCATATAGGGAGCTGGGCAACACTCCACTGCACTGCAGAGCGCCAACGCCAACCAAGCAGCCCGCCTACCCTCTCGCCTCTCGCCCCAGCCAAGTGCGCGGCGGCCACCCGGCCCGCGGAGAGCGCAGCGCCTGGCGCACACAGCGGGCGGGGGCGGCGCTGCGACCCGGGCGGGGGCCGTGGGGCCTCCCCCGCAACGCGCCGCGCCGCGCCGCCGGCTCAGCGGAGACGTGCGCCCCGCGGCGACGACAGAGTGCCCCTACCCCGCGCGGATTCGCAAACAAAGGCCAGTTGCTTAGTCCAGCATGCCCAAACTAGGCACCTGCCCTCTCTCTTTGCCCTCGTTCGTTCGTGTGTGTGTGTGTGTGTGTGTGTGTGTGTGTTGGGCTCCAATGCTTTGCTCCAATCTGAGTGCCTCGTTCGGACCCCCAGCCGCGGAAGGCTGAGACGGGTGTGCCTGTGATCTTCTGAACAGCAGAGAGAAAACGGTGCAATGAGGGTGTCTGTCCATTCATAACAAAGTTTGCCTTTGCCTGCATGGCCCTTTCTGCACCTTAAGAGAACCCCTTCTCCTCTGCAAAACCCATTCAGTATGTTTTACCAAACTGCTTGATGATCCATTGTTGGTGGACAGAGTACCATCTCTCTGCACCTCAGAAACCTTCCGGGATTCCCCCATTCCATCCACAGTTCAGAGGTTAGGTGGCATGAACCCGTTCTCTCTGCCTACCCTCCTTTCCTAAATTTCTTCTGCATTTTAGGGTACCAGCCCTGGGAACTCTGTAAAAGAGAAACGGTGGGACCCCTTCTGTCTTTGGACTGCTGACATCTCACCCAGCCTTAGGTCACTTTCTGGAGTTGGGAGGCTGTCAGATTGTTCATTGCTAAAGCTGAGGTTTCAGGATGTCACCTTCTGTCTGCTGGCCAAGAAGTTCCAGGGCCAGAGACGCTTTCAAGAGAAGGGGCGCTAGTAAGAGCTGCACACCTAGGTTGAAAAGAAACTGGAAAGAGGTATGGGAGACAATTCTGGGCTACTGGTGGCACAGAACACTGGAAACCTCAACGAATTTTGCAACTTCCCCGTGGACAGCCTCTCTCTTGATTCTGCCTTAAGACCTCTTTCCTGGGCTCCAGTTCTACTTTTTCTATTGGACATCAGAGATGCTAAGAAAAATGTGTTGTTGTTTTTTATTTTACCAAAACTGCTTCCTTCCAGAGGTTGCGCCTTGACCCTTGTTCCTCTTCTGAAGCCTGCCTAGAATAAACCAAGCCATCTGCACATCTTGGCCCTTTACATATTGGAGAGCACCTGTCATGCTCACCCTCATCCACTTTTCCCACCTCCTGACTAAAGATTCCTCTTTCCCTCACCGTCCTCTATAGCATAGTTTCCAGAGCCTCTGATGGCCTTGCTATAAGCACTCCAGTTTGTCTTCCTCCTAAATCAGAGTGCTCTCCTCCTTTGGACAGTCTGTACACAAAGCCTAATATTGGATTGGTATTGGAGCAGCACCAATGACACTTTTATGTGTGAATTTAACTAGAATTTCTGTAGTTTTTTTTTTTCTTTCCCACATGAGCCACTAACAAGACTTTACCATTTTGTTCATGTCCAAGTGTTGATACTTAAGTACCAGCTTTAAAAAATATTTCTTTCTATTATAATTTATTTTATTTCTATCTATGGTCCCTTAAGACATTTTTTGAATCTAGATTATACCATTCAAAATGCTGATTATCACTAATCTATAGTATGGCCTACCTTTGCCATACCTTCTTGGGTGATGTTGCATACTTTCATCTATGATTATTTGACGGGTAAAAACCTACATAAATATAGTATTTTGCATCCCTAATTTTTTCTTGTTCATGAGACTACAAATGCCTTTTCACACACTTTACTGAAAGATATGTGACACAGGACACTACTTGCTTTATTGGTCAAATAACCTCTGAGAAAAAGGAAGTGGTAATGAGTGATCTAACACTGTGAATGTATCCAACTGGATTCTGGGTGATCCTTACATTCCTTCAGTGTGTATAAAAGTGAGCTGTTTAATTATCCAATCTCAGATTTATTCTGGGGCTCAGCATACATTTGGGGGAAAGTAGAACATTTGTCCCTATGTGAAATCCTTTTCCAATCTTTAAAATGTCCCCAAAATTCACCACCGATGATGCTCTCATCAGGTGAAAACATTATCTCATCACGTTAGGATTTATTTAATCCAGGTCTGCAGATATAACACTGAATACGACAGCTGAATCCCTTGTTCTCAGAAATAGTTGAAAGAAAGGAAACTGGAATGGATTAGATGGATAGATAGATGACAGATTTCAGATACTGAACTTTGTTATTACTCCCATGAAGCCTGGGAGAGAATAAACTAAGATTGTTACTTGTCTTAAGTTATACATCTGGTAAGTGGCAGAGCTGTCATTCAGACATGGATTGTCTCACTCCAAGCCTAATACTTTTTGGTACTTTTTATCCTGTGCCACCTTGCTTCTAGGGCAGCAAAGTGGAAACCATCAATTTGATATACCCGTTCCCCACCACCCGACACCACCACATATCAGGCTTGTTCTCCCACACCCTGTATTTCAAACTGTCTCACCGAAAATTACTCTTCGTAGAAAGCTAGAGGACTTGGACCTCAGTTCTTAGAGGACTTAGCGTCTACTATAGTCTCATTGGAAAAAGCCAAGCCTCTCAGGTTTCTAAATCCTTGAAAGTTCTCTGTCATTATTAAAATTTCAGGAAGGTGTCCACAGAGCAATAAAATACCATTGGGATGCTCAAGTTGTTCAAAGACAGCCCTGGAAGCCAGCAACTTTGGAGGTGGGTCACTGAGCAGCCAACATCACCAACAGCTGGAAAGCACACTGTAATTACTCTGAGGCCTGTGGGGCCAAACTGGACGTTTTTATCTTTGCATTTATGTATGTACACTTATATACGTTCCGTTTACATATATATTTTAAAGGCCTGAAAAAACCTAAAGCCTGATTATTGAAATAAAATTCATGTATTTATTTTTCCCTCTGGCAAATTTTCAAATGAAGTATTGGTCCTGAGGATTTTCTCACATTACAGGGCCTTTTATATGTGTTTTACCAGAAAGATTGATACAGTTTTAAAATATTAATGAAAAATGGCTATAGTCATATCATTCAGTATCTTATTTGCTATGCTTTATTACTCATGGTGGTCAATTGCTCAAGTGGTATTAATAAGGCCAGGGCTGTGGATTCAATTCCAGGAGGGCCAGTTAGTCTCACTCTATTTGCTGGTCAAAGACCTTGGCCCCTTTACTCTGGCCAAGAGCCTCATAAATCTTTGCTGGTTTATCCATAGGAAAGGCAGGTCCAAGCCTTGTGACTAACTAAGACCTACCATGCTTGGAGACACAGAAGCTAAGAGGCCACACTTGATAGAGAGAGCCTTCCCCATCATATTAGAAATATATTAAACTCTACACAACATTGAATCCGTCTTCGATATCCATTTCAACCTCACTTCCCAACTACAGGAGTCATCCATCTATTGAAAATACATTTCTCCAGTTAATTGTGCTCATGACTTTGGCCTGAGTTGACTCAGATTCTACCTGGGGAAAGTATCAAAGGCAATGATGGAATAACTGTAGATGAGGGGCTGGCCTCTGCTAGCTGCCACCTTTTTTGATCCAACACTACACATGTAAGTACTATTTATATATTGACTGAAGATTTATTTATTTTTTCATTAACAAATAGTTTTTCCTAAAGCACATTTCCTAAAGCACATTTCTGTGCTTTTTCTCCAAGTATTTAAATTGTGAAGCTCTTTCACTGATGGGAGGGCAAGAAGGGATTGTCCCCAATTAAGCCCATGAACAGAAATAATTCCTCCAGAGGACACCTGCTTTTGATTTGGCCCTGATTAGAATGATGGCATATAAACTTACAGATGTCTTTTTTTTTTAATGTTAAGCAGTGATTATCATTAGTTTCCAAAATCTTATGCAATACGTTACTCAGTTGATAGATTCCTTTGGTCCAAAGACTTGGAAGCCATACCAAAAAACCTTGACTTGAATTCCTTTTTTTTCATTAGCAAGGGGACAGATGCAGGGAAATATTTGTCTTCTTCTACTGATATCTGTTTTATCTCTTTTATAAAAGTCACATCACAACTGCTTAACCTAGACAAGATATCGTAATTAAGAAGACCTTCCTGCAGTTAACACATGAAAAATGTCTTTATTCTTTTTCTGACACCTTAAGATTGGAAGATTATATAATAAGGTTAAATCGCCACTTTAGTGAACCACTCAAAGAGGGGACCGAGGAGAGGGGGTTAACTGAATTTCAGCAGATATGGAAAGCTTCCCAGGTAGCTCAGTGGTTAAACAACAAAAAAACGCCTGCCAATAAAAGAGACACGGGTTCCATCCCTCAGTTGGGAAGATCCCCTGGAAAAGGAAATGGCAACCTGCTCCAGTATTCTTGCCTGGGAATCTCATGGACAGAAGAGCCTGGTGGGTTACTACTTGGCAGCTAAACATCAGCAAAACAGCTACGGATTTGGAGGCAAGCTGCGCACACCAGCAGAAGCCTGAGGGGTGGATCCTCGCACCCCTGTCTCCTTAGAGCTGAGCTTCAGGGCATCTCCAGCTGGAACAGCTTGTTAAAGCAATAGATTAACAATAGGACCATTGCTCATTTACATTTGCCTCCAGGAAAACCACGATTTAACCTTAAACTTGTACTCTGGCTAGTACAGGGGACAAAGTTTACACTAAGCAGATGAGGGTTTGAGTTCTAGGACCCTGAGCAGGTGATTTAAGCTCTCAGAACCTATTTCATCTTCTGGAAAATGGGAAAGAAAAGACCTACTTCTCAAGGTTCCTTTAAGGGTTAAATGACTTAGTGATTAGAAAATGCTTAGCAGAGTGTCTTGTAAAAGTGCTCAGTAGGAAATCCTGAGATCTCTCTTGCAGATCCATCCCCTTCCTCTTCCTTTGCACTGGTTTCCAGTGCCTGCCCTTCAGATCCATTTGTGTGCCTTTTTTTAAACTGAAGTATAGTTGATTTACAATGCTGTGCCAAAATAGGGAACTATATTCTACATCCTGTAATAAACCATAATGGAAAAGGATATCTTAAAAGCAATGTATATGGGCCTGCCTCTCTTAAAGTTCCTTTTTCTTTTGATTTGTCATGAGGCCTCTACCCACCAAGAAAGACACAATGCCTCTGATTTCAGGACCCAATTTCCTGCCCCAATGAGCAAAACATTCTGGGCCGATCTCACGTGTTGTGAGTTCATGGTGAATGCCAACACTGCTTTTCGGTGTTTGTTTCCACGGAGTTTTGATCCAAGCTGTATTAAGTCCACACCTTTAATGAGAAATGTATTCTGTTGCCATGGCATATTGAAATTCATGGCTTTCTCTGGTAGGTGGAATCTTCCCTGCCCACCTCCATCGTCAGGTTTTGCCTAGGGCTTTATGAGATTGAGATCTGTGAAACTACACTTAATCAGATAAGTCTCAGTTACACTCAACTCAATGCCTTTGATTTCTAATTTCTGCATTTTAATTTTTCCTGCCTGCAGTTCAGTGGCACAGATTTATTGAAACTGTTGCCAGCAACAATTTGCTCTGACCTGCTATGGTTTTAAGAGTTGCTGCTGAAATAGGCAGGTACACAGTGGGAAGGAGATAAATGGAGTTTCGTGTCATTTATTTCAGATGTCAGGGTAAGACCCACATTTCAGGAGGTAATAATGAAAGTAAATAACTTTTATTCTGGTTCTAAAGTAATGTTTCCGTAACCAACTTCTGGGTTAATTTGTCTCTTCAGCCTGTGCTGAGCAGATCTCATTTCCAGTGTCTTTGAGCTGGTGAAATTTCCTTTACAATGATTAAGGAATTTATCAAAGCAAATCTTCTTGCTCTCTACAAGGATGCACAATTTTCCATTGGCATTCAGAGCTGCAATGTCCTGGGACACAAACTCGGCTTTTGAAATTTCTTCTCAATATGTCACTGCTGCTGACAAGTGTGGCAGATCGCTCCAAGACTGATAAGAGCTCAGAGACTGGCAGTGCTCCTGGTTGCCTCCTGTTGCTCTCGTCTGAGATCCAAATAAAAGTCAGAGGTTTTAAACTCTACCTGCCTCATTCAACCTAGAGTTGAAGAGGAGATAAGCATTCTAGCCCATCGAGTCCATAGACCAGTAAAAATCTAGAGAAAATTGTCAGCAGCACCGTGAAGTTGCCAGTTTTTCCTGTTGCTTTGTAAACACATTAAAAAATCCAATTGCTAATGCCAGCTTATTAAAAAGCAGAGACATTACTTTTCCAACAAAGGTCCACCTAGTCAAAGCTAGGGTTTTTCCAGTAGTCATGTATGGATGTGAGAATTGGACTATACAGAAAGCTGAACACCAAAGAATTCATGCTTTTGAACTGTGGTGTTGAAGACTCTTGAGAGTCCCTTGGACAGTAAGGAGATCCAACTAGTCCATCCTAAAGGAAATCAGTCCTGTATATCCACTGGAAGGACTGATGCTAGAGCTGAAGCTGCAGTACTTTGGCCACCTGATGCAAAGAACTGACTCATTTGAAAAGACCCTGATGATGGGAAAGATTGAAGGTGGGAGGAGAAGGGGGCCACAGAGGATAAGATGGTTGGATGGCATCACCAACTCAATGGACATGAGTTTGAGTAAACTCTGGGAGTTGGTGATGGACAGGGAAGCCTGGTGTGCTGCAGTCCAAGGGGTCGCAAAGAGTCAGACATGACTGAATGACTGAACTGAACTGAACTGAACGCCTAGGCCATTGTTTTATAAAAGAAAGAACATTTTAGCATAACAATAGAAATGACAAATCTTAGCATTAAAAATAAATTTGACTTTGTAAACAACGCACTACATAATTTCTTTCTTCCTTTCTATCTTCCTCCCTCTCTCTCCCCTCCCCCATCTACCCTCCTTTGCTGCAAAGGAGATGCAGACATCATTAGAGATGAATTCTGGTCTGAGAATCAGCCTCATTATTCTAAGATTGGGAAGACGGAGGCTCTCTGAGGTGAATTGAACTGATGAAACCTGGGGCTGCACTCAGACCTTCTGGCTTCTTGTCTGGTATTTATTTTCCAGTTTTCTTTGTAATGAAATTCAGGGTAATGTCCCAGAGGTACAGCCTGATCCTGGAGTATCTTCCTAATCATCAAATAAAATTATTTTGCCTTCTCTTAAGTTGTGATGTTAAGTGAATTGACTATAGTCTAATTCTTTAGAAATAAAAAATACCTGTTTGGGAATTCTCTAGTGGCTAACTGGAGTCCTTGTTCACAAAGGAATGATTTCCTAGTCTTTAAAACCAGTAACAACAAAACAAACCCAGAAAGTTAAGATTGAGGTCAGTCTTAAAGATTCCTCACTTAAACACTTATACATTAAAACAGTATGTTTGAGGTGGTTTGGGGATTGGGTGGTTCTAGAATAGCCTTCATAAAAGCAGAGGATTGATTTACTAAATTACATGACCAAATTGATTGTGTGAAAGTCGTTTTCCATAACCTTCCTCCTATTAGTTTCTACCTCAATATTTTAGTCTCTGATCGCCAAGGTTAAAAGAGACATCCCAAGCATGACATTTTAATTTTAGTTCTTGTTCTCCTCCTTGACCATTGAATTATTTAGCCCTGTCGACGAGTTACTATTTCTTGCAACTAACGTTATTCCTTCCTTACCCTTAGGGTCCATCCTTGAGGAGCACTACCCTGCCTCTCCTATGTCTCCACTTCCTTTGATGCCTTCTCTTCCTCATCAGGAACGGGCATTCCCCAATATTCCATCTTTGACCCTCCTTCATCCTCTATAAAATCCAAGCCTTATCCTTTCTTATAACTTTAGCTACCACCACTTCTAGGCCCAAATCTTTATTACCAGTTCTTCCAAGTTCCAAACTCACTTTGTTTAACCTCACGCTGAATGTTTCCAACTGTGCATGTATCACCGTTTCTTCAAACACAACGTGACTAAAGCAGAATTCATCTCATAAATAAGAACCCTCCCCATGAACTCTCCTTTTCCACACCAGCTGTCTTCTTTTTCCTCCCAATGTCTACATCTCACCATTCTTGGAAGAACAGTTTCTAGAATCAAGGCCTTATTCCTCCAGTGACATGGACAAGGGAACCAGCAGAAATAATAAACACCACTCAATCAAGATATCAATACACTCTGCTTCTCCCTGTTGTATTGCCCTGCTGTTACTGTCTGTAAGAAATAAAAAAAGTAGGGGGATGGATAAATTAGGAATTTAGAACTAACAGATACACAGTAATATATATAAAATAGATAACCAACAAGGACCTACTATATGCACAGGGAACTACACTCAATATTCCCTAACAACCTATAAAAGAAAAGAACCTGAAAACAAATAGATATATGTATATCTGAATCACTTTGATGTGCACCTGAAACTCACACAACATTGTAAATCTTTAATTTTTAAATTCTTCATTTTTTTAAAAATTTAAGAAAGTATTTAAAAAAAATTTTTTTTTAAACTTCCAATTTTTAAAAATATAATGCCCCCCACAGAATCACCCTCAAACTAGAGACCAAGGTCAAGACTTAAAATATTTAAAAGCAAAGACAAGATTCAGAAGTTAAAGAGAGAAAATGAGTTTGGCCAAAGACTTCTGGAGAAAACTGTGATTTTTCTCGAATGGGTGTGGTGTCTACCTGGATCAGCAAATTTCAAGGTCTCTTCACTCTGGAACCCTATCCTTTGAATCCTGGTATCAACATATATTAGCTTTGTGAATTTGGATAAGACACCCAGGTCCTCCTTGCTTCAATTTCCTTATTTGCAAATGAAAATAAACATTAAAATTTGTTAATAGGATGGTTGAAGAATTAAAAGTGGTCACTATCTGCAAAGCTTTTAGAACAGTGACTGGTAATGAATAGACACTGTGTTCAAGTCTGGTTTCCCAGAAGTAGACCTGAGACATGGATTTAGGGGTTGATCCCAGGAAATACCTGTAAATGATGAAGGGAAGGGAAGGGAAGAAGCAGGCAAGGGAAGAAAGCCAATAAGGGGTAAGTTATCAAGTCAGTTTCCCCTGTGAGACAGTGGACACTTAATCTCACTGGGAAACTCTGGGGGTCAGTAAGGAACACCCACCTCAGAGTCACCCCCAGAAGGACAAGGAGGCTGAGGTATTTATATACTAACTCCAGTCAGTCAGTGTTGAAGCCTGCTCCCAGGGGAGTGAATTCTCTGGCACTTTCACCAGCTCTGGCTGCCAGAGAAAGCCTTCAGGCAGTTGGAAACCTGGCTGGCAAGTCCCCTACAATAGTAGGGCCCAAGGAGATACATGGGGACATTGTCTACCAGTATGCTCAATAAATACACATCGTCATCATCACTGTTGAAGTCCAAAGGCAAAACAGATGAAAGCCAGGCTCTCCTGGCTGAGAGGAGAGAGTGGGGGTGATGAGCCGAAGATTTGCATGGGGAACCCGGTTCTCTCCACAGAATCTTAAAGATATGCAGAGCAGTTTAAGAAACACAGTTCATGGTGCCTGCTTCTGGGACCCTTTCCATCCTCAAGGAAATGCAACTTAGTTCCTGAGACAAACTATAAACATAGTATGATAAGGTAAGCAGCAATGGAAATGAGGACTTGCTCAGTGTCCAGCAAGTGGAGTAGAAGCTGTTTGAAAGGGTGAGATTGCCATGAACTGGGGCTGTCAGAATGGATGCTAGGGGGTAAATAGGATGAAACCCAGCCCTATATGCCGATTGTCTTCCCAAAGTGGTGCAGTGGTAAAGAATCCATCTGCCAGTGCAGGAGATGCATTTTCGATCCCTGGGTTGAGAAGATCCCCTGGAGGAGGAAATGGCAACCCACTTCAGTATTCTTGCCTGGAAAATTCCATGGGCAGAGGAGGCTGGCGGGCTACAGCCAACGGGGTCACAAGGAGTCAGACAAGACTTAGTGACTGAACGACAACGACATGATGATTAGTTGTCAGTTACAAGAACAAAGGCAGAGTAGAGTTTACAAGAGGTAGCAATAGCAATACACTGATTGGGCCCAAGAGTTTTCTAGATGCTAGGTATCAAAGCCGAAAGCCTAGGGGCTGGGACTTGCTGCTTTGGAAGATTCGTCAGTTATCCTGGAATATGCAGTATGATTTATGCTAGCTGTGTTGCCATTCTCCCTAAACCAGCCCTCCTAAAGGCAGATCCAGCTTTCAGTCTCCCTCTCCACCTCTGCACAGATCTTCCATCTTAAACATTACCTTTCATATCATAATAATAGCTATCAACAACTCTGTGAGGTAGGCATTTTTATTACCACTTTATAGATGAGGAGATTAAGAGTGGAGGTTAAGGAATATCTCTAAAGTTAAATTTGAATTTGCACTGTAGTCTATCTCATTTCAAACCCACACCAAATCACTATACTTGATGCCTTCATTTCAAGCAAAGAGGAGACAAAGAATTCGTTTAATTACTTGAAATTTGGAATAGTCACATTAGATCCTACAGACTGATTTAAAGCATTTATATTGATAGTTTTTTTTCTTCTGAGTGTCAGCACTGTTATGAGGACTGCTTCTAAGGCTCCTTGTATCCCAGCAGCTGCTGCAAGTTTAGAGAAAACAAATTGGAAAGGGACAAAAGAGAATAGATTGAGATCCATTTGAGTGACAGCTTCCTTGCCTTGGTCAACAGATGGTGCATTTATGGCATTCTTGGATCTCTAGGAGAAGAAGAATTCCTTGAGATCTGAGTTCAGCCCCATTTCTGCAAAAATCGCAGGGCTCATTCAGCTAGTACTTAACATTCCATCTGTTACCTTTTGGCAGTTTTTTTTTTTTTTTTAAATCAAAGGTACTCATTACCTGAAGCCTCCTTTCACTGTTAACAGATGTGTTAAAGATATCTTCGTTCAGATATTCATTCATTCATCCATTTCTGATGACAGCTTAGGAAAGCAGAGAGAGTAAAATATTATTCTTTATTTACAGGTAAGGAGAGATGGCAAATAACGATCCTTTAATTTGGTCTTTCCCTCTTGCAGACACAACCCTGCCCCCCCACCCCCACCCCCCCCCCCAACCCGCTTCCTCCCATTTTAGCATCCCTAGAGAAAAAACTCTGCAAGGTTCTGGAGTAGATCACAGGAAGGGCAGATGCAGACTCTTCTCAGAGTTCCGGTTAAGTGATGGCTTGCCAATCCCTGAGGCCAGAGGTCTTCTCCAATTTTTTTTTATCAGATAAATCCATGACTGGGTGCTGAAAATACTTGGGTAAAATCACACCAGGATGAAAGGGAACAGATACAAGAGGATCACTTTAGAGGTCATTTTCCAAATACTTCAGAAATGTTTTAGGATATTCTGGGCTCCTTGAGGCACTAGGCTCTCTGGGACCACCTGTGTATGTGGACATGCCATTCCAAATTTAGAATCACATGAAGCTAGCACGAGCTTGGGAAGTTAATGTTGAAAATGTAAGTCTAACTCCCTAAGGAGCAGCAGTTAGTCTTAATTACCTGGAGGTGACTGCGTGTTTCTCTGGAAGGATATACACAATGATCCTTCCCTAAACTTTTAATGATGATGATGATGATAATAATCGTAATAGCCACTGTAGGGGTAGTAAGCTCATATTGACTGTGTGCCAGGCACTATTTGGTTTCTATATGTATTAAATCATTTAGTCCTACAATAGTCTTATATAGTCAGTATTATTATTATTGTCCACATTTTACAATTGAGTTAGCTAAGGCGCAGAACTAAAGTTACTTGCCCAAGGTCACATAGCGAATCAGTGGTGAGATTTAAATACAGGCAGCTTGTATTCGTTATCTATTGCTGTATTACAAATTACTCCAAAACTTAGTGACCTAAAACAGTATATATTATCTCATACTTTACATGGTCGGGAATCCGAGCGGAGCTTAGTTGGATCTTCTGACTCAGGGTCTCTCACGGGCTGCATTCAAGGTGTCAGTAAGGGCTGGTTATATCAAAGGTCAAGGTAGGAAGGATCCACTTCCATTGCCTCTCATGTGTTTACCGATAGAATGCAATTCCTTGGACTGAGCGCCTCATCTCCTCTCTGAATGTTGGCCAAAGGCTGCCCACAGATACTTGCCACATGGGCCTCTCCATAAGGAAGTATACAGCATGGCAGCTTGCTTCATTAGAACAAGCAAGCCAGAAGATTCAGAGAGAGAGAGAGAGGAGGTGCTAGCAAGATAGACGTCACAGCCTTTTGTAACCTAGTCTCAGAAGTGATATCTCATTACCTTGCCATATTCTATTCATTAAAAATGATTTTCCAGGTCCCACCCACTCTCAGAGTGTATAGTATTAATACAAAAGTTGTCAACACCAGGGAGCAGGATCATTGAGGGCATGATGCATTCCACACGGTCTGACTTCAGAGCCTAAGGCACTGATCAAGAAAGGAAAAGGACAAGTTTTCCTTATGGTCAAATTCAGAAGAACCAAACCTATCTCAACAAAGGGCATAGAGATGGAATGTCCTAGCCTGGGACCAGCTAAAGTTAATAATTTTCAGATCACTTACGCTTTGGGAATTATGTTTCCCTACCTGGCAAACTTTGCCATTTAGCTCCAAGGACAAAGAAAATGAAAAGCTGGGGATAATTATTTCTCTAATTCCCACTGTAAAGTTAGTGATGAGAGAAATGAAACTGAGGAACAATCCCTCTTCCCGTCTTCCTGTCCTTTGTCTTTCCTGCTCTGATTTTAGGTTTCTCTGGCAATTTCTCTGTCTCTCATCCATTCCCCTCCCACCTGACCAGCTTTCTCTTCCTAGTCTCTTCTTGAGGTATGTATATATTAATCTTTTATCCTTCTTTCTCCCTAGGTTGTTTTTAAGTTTTAATTTATAAAAAGGTTTTTGGAAGGAAGAAGTCAAGATCAAACAAATTCACCAGAAAGTGGTAGGATGGTCATTTTTATGTGTCAGTTTGGCTAGACCATGGAACCCAGTTGTTTATTCAGACACTCATCTGTTGGTGCTGTGAAGATATTTTGTGGTGTGATTAAGATCTATAGTCCATTGATTTTATGTAAAGGAGATTATCCTGAATAATATGAGTGGGACTGATCTAAACTGTTGAAACTGACGTTTCCTGGAAGAAGAAATTTTGCCTGTAGATTGCAACATCGGCTCCTGCCTGAGAGTTTCCAGATATCTTGTCCTGATAGCTTGCCCTGCAGATTTAGAACTTGCCTAGTTCCCACAATCACATAAGTCAATTTCTTTTCATATACATATCCCCTGGAGAAGGAAATGGCCACTCACTCCAGTATTCTTGCCTGGGAAATCCCAC
The DNA here is from genome assembly GCF_019320065.1 of Cervus canadensis. Lineage (NCBI taxonomy): Eukaryota > Metazoa > Chordata > Mammalia > Artiodactyla > Cervidae > Cervus > Cervus canadensis. The sequence goes on from NC_057391.1 coordinate 26,622,032, forward strand.
GGACAGAGGAGCCAGGCAGGCTATAGTCCATGGGGTCACAAAGGAGTCAGACACGACTTAGTGACAAAACAACAGCAAAGCAATGTATCAATAAATACAATGTAAATTGAAAATATCTTAAGTCAAAAATGCATTTACTATACCCAACCTACCAAACATCATGGCTTAGCCTAAGCCTGCTTTAAACATGCTCAAAATACTTACGTTAACTTCCAGTTGGGCAAAATCATCTAACAAAAAGCCTCTTTCATGATAGTGTTGAATATCTCATGTAATTTATTGAATGTTGTACTGAAAGTGGAAAACAGGGTGGCTGAAGGGTACAGAATGGTTGTAAGTGCATCAGCTGTTTATCCTACTGATCATGTGGCTGACTGAGAGCTGCCCTTGCCCAGCATCACAAGAGAGTATCGTACTAGCCTAGGAAAACATCAAAATATGAAGTATGGTTTCTACTGCACCATTGTAAAGTCAGAAAAATCATAGTCAAACTGTCATAAGCTGGGGACTGTCTGTATCCATATATGAGTATGCATGCATGCATGGGTGCTCAGTCGTGTCTGACTCTTTGTGACCCCATGACTGTAGCCCCCCAGGCTCCTCTGTCCATGGAATTATAGACATATAGATAAACACACAACTTGTTGATTCTGTTTCTCTGGTAGCACCCGGAATGACACAGGTGGGAATGTCCAGGAGTTCTGAAAGTAGTCTCTATAGTGGTTGGGAGAGGCAGGCACACATTCTTTTTAAAAGAGGAGTTGATTAATGCAAAGAAATGAATTGTTAGTGATACCTGATGTGAAGAACTGACTCATTGGAAAAGACCCTGATGCTGGGAGGGATTGGGGGCAGGAGGAGAAGGGGACCACAGAGGCTGAGATGGCTGGATGGCATCACTGACTCGATGGGCATGAGTTTGAGTAAACTCCGGGAGTTGGTGATGGACAGGGAGGCCTGGCGTGCTGCGGTTCATGGGGTTGCAAAGAGTTGGACACGACTGAGCGACTGAACTGAACTGAACTGAACACCATCTTCAGACTTTTTCAGTCACTCTTCCCTGTCCCATCAAAGCTCTTCTTGTCATGTTGTCCATTCTCTCAGGGACCTCATTGCTAATACATTGTTCTATTATTCTGTTTTATTCACATTTACATTCCTAGCTCTGAGCATTGCAATTTATGCCATTTCATACAGGTTTACTTGAAGACGGACTGGTAAGTTTACATTTAAATAAGACCATCCAGTGTCTTAACTCAGTGATAAGACAAATGGTCAGGTTCATGTACCATGAAGGGCAGTGAAAGACAATACCTTGGGGCAGGAGCTCCTCCTGAAGCTTCTCAAATACTATCACTCAGCCGCCTTGTCAGCTACCCATATTCATACACATTTCTGTGCCTTTTCCCACACATGGTCACAGACTGATTAAACCATGCAAAATGGTTAAAGATTCGCATAAAGATCAGTCATCTTCAAGTGTGGTCTCAAGATCCCAACAGGTCCCCAACACACTCTCAAGGAATCTGCTAGGTCGTCCACGTCCACCTGTATTCCTGTGTGATACTATATATTCCTCATCCACTTCAATCAAACCAGCATATTAGAACATATTAGAAAGGAAAAGGCAGATTTAAGAGTCATGTTCTCTTTTACTGTCATCCATGAAAGAGATTTGAAAAAATGTATCATAGTGACCTTTTTCTCACTAGTTTTTTTGGGAAAAAATATTTTACATAAAATGTTACACACAATGAGTCTATTATCATTTTAAATGAGTTAATACCTGCCTATTTTTAGAAATTTGATCTGTTTTAATTTCTGATGTGAGAAATATCATTAGATATACGCCATATAAAGAAAAGCTTTTCGTGTTCTCAGTAATTTTTAAGAGAGTAAAGAATTCTAAAACCAAATGCTTGAGAAACTATGGTTATACATCATTGATTATGTTTCTGTTGGACCGAGAGGCATAGTGTGCCCCTGAGTAGGGTGGGGTGGTGGGTGACTGGCCAGCCTCAGGAATTGGAAGCAATTTAGAGTGACAAGGAGCCTCAAGACTGTTCCTTTCCTTAATGGTCAAATCCACATCAGAGGCTGTGTTTTATATTCCTTCTTTGTCTTCTACTGAGCCTAGAAGGATCATGAGTACACAATACATACTGTATAAAATGCATTGACTGATGTCTGTTGATCTTCAATTGTGCAGAATGTATTAATTTGAAATAAGGAGGTCTCTGTCATGCAGCTCAAGAAACTTAATATCAGTCTCAAGAGCTACAACGTGAACAGTTTTATAGAATTGTAAAGTTGAAAAATCATAAGCCAAGTCATCATAAGTTGGGGGCCACCTGTATCCATATATGGGTATAGATATATAGATAAATGCAGAACTCACTGATTCTATTTCTCTGGTGGAACCCTGAATGACACTTGTGGGAATCTCTGCCCCTTACCCCACCACACACACACACACACACAGCCTAGAGCCTGCAGCCTTTTCTCGGTGCATGGATGGAGTCACTAGGTCTGGGAGATTCTAAAGTTTTCCTTTGGTTCAAGAAACTAGCAGGCCAGGACACCAATATTTACAGCCTGGATCTTAGATCAACGACAGATTGGAGACTGGTGATATATAACCCGGGGTTTACTGACTGTGTGCATGCTCTTTCTTGCACAGTTTTTAAGTCCAGACTAAAGTACAGTTACAAGAGCTGAATCAAAGCTCATCCTACTGGCTGTGAGATCTTGAGCAAATTTCTTACACTCTACCAACCTCAGTGTCCCTATCTGTAAAATAGGAATACTAGTAATACAAGTTGAAAAGGTTGCGGTGAATATTAAGTGATATAATGTATGCCAAATGTTCAGCAAAAGGGCCTGGCACCATGAAAGACCTGGAAAAAAATGTGAAATACTTTTGCTCTTATATGTCTAACACTTTTTTGTGTTAGGCAGAATAGAGGGGCCAGAAGATGAAATTTCTGCTCCTACTTGATGGTTCGTGTTTAGTATTCTAAGCACTAGAGAGACCCATTGTTTCCCCCAGTGCTTGCTGTGGATGAGGAAGGAAAACACAGATTTGTCTTGCTTCTTTTTTCGTTCCCATCAAAAGCCTGGAAATGGAGGACAACCACTGGGGCATTAAAGACACAGTGCTTCCACTTTGACCTTCTGCTGTGTGTGAGTTTGGGACAATCCCCTTCCATCCAACAAGATCCTGTTTGAGTTGGAACAAAAGCTTCTCTTGCTGGAAGGAAAGGGCATGGTGCTGACCGGGCAGCGGGTTTGTTTGCCAAGGATCTTTGGGCTACTGGTTAACTGTCAGCACAGAGTTGGTTTTCATGTCTGGAGCCAGGAAAACATACTCCTTAATGCCCACATATTTGCAGTGTGACACACGTCTTGGAAGCCCGTCACACGGATTGCAGCGGTCACCTGATTTGTTTCCCAGGAAAGCTTGTCTTCATGAGATATTATTAGAGATGAACGCTATGAGCGATGTGCACCGAGGACAGGACGGCAGCCACCTAACTTCAAAGTCTCCTCTCCTCCCCAGGCCCCTGTAGGCTGAGCCCTGTCATCAGCTTGCCCCAAAAAAAGATCTTTCAGCAGCAAGGGGACTGTGACTCACCTGGTATCTGCATTTGAGAATCAAAGGACCGATTTCAGGTAATGATCTGCTGTTTGTCTGGAGACAGGTTTGGGGGCTGCTCTCCTGTTCTGCTGAAGGAATGGAAAGCAGTATGATTTCACACCAACGGCTGGTTCTGGTGTGAGTCTAAAGTAAAACAGAAGAAAACAAGGAGACACCCACCACTTCACCAAGGCACCCAAAGAGGCAAGCTAATGCAGAGGGTTGGGGCGAAAGAGTGCTGAACGTGAAATCAACTGAATTGCTTGTTTCAGAAGAGGGCACTGAAATAACAACAAAGCTAGAGAGATGTAACGCCAGGTAATGTCTGAAAAGAAGCTAAAAAGATGCATATTGTTTAATAGGAAGAGCGAAAAAGCGAGGGAAGATATAACAACATTTTCTGTGTTTAACAAGCTGTTTCCATCACTACTGGACAAAGGAGGAAAATGTGGATTAGAATTAGGAATTTGGGTTAAGTCACCAGAACTTTGTTGCTGTAGTAACAGGGGAGAAAATAGAACAAATGCTTCAGTGCATCGTTAAAACAGGAGGGGTCCCTACATGTTAGGAGTGGCTCGAGGCCATCTTTCAATTTTAGGCAGTGAGTTGCAAATACTGTAGTGCATTATTTTCTACGTAATCTTTTCCTTTCTTTTTTTTTTTTTGGTCACATGGCATGGGGGGTCTTAGCTCCCCAACCAGGGACTGAACCTGCACAACCTGCAGTGGGAGCATGGTGTCCTAACCCCTGGACCACCAGGGAAGACCTCTACATAAACTTTGACCTAAAGAAACTTTTGTTATTGCAATAACAATGAGGCAATGGCAGGGTTTAAAAATAACCAAGACAAGACATGAAAATATCAAGTAGCAAACAGTAAGTGTGTCCTTAATAAATGAGCAGGCTTTTAGAAACAAGGAAGTATGAAGAGGGAAAAATGGAAGACTGCAAGCATGTGTATGCTTAATTTTCCAAACGTGTATTCTTGTTGGTGATATTCTCCCTCAACAATTGGAGGCTCACTCCAGACCCAGCTCATTCATCTCCAAATATCCATCTACTGAAGCTAAAGCTCCAATACTTTGGCCACTTGATGCGAAGGGCCGACTCACTGGAAAAGACCCTGATGCTGGGGAAAATTGAGGGCAGGAGGAGGAGGGGATGTCAGAGGATGAGATAGGTTGCATCATTGACTCAGTGGATATGAATTTGAGCAAGCTCTGAGAGATAGTAAAGGACAGAGAAGCCTGGCGTGCTGCAGTTTATGGGGTCGCAAAGAGTTGGACACTGACAGCTAACAGCAACAACCAGTTCTGATCCATCCATCACCCTTCCTGCGCTCTGAGCATCCCCATAATTAGGTTAGGTCGCCCTCTGGTGGCAAGGACCTAATCTTATCCTTTGCCATCCCTCTGATGAGTTCAACATTTTGGTAAACAGCTTTTTCATATGTAGAAAATACAAACTCACAATTTTTACAGAATAAAGAAACCATAAAATATAAACTATTTATAGTTTCTTTTAAATTTCTTGTAAAGAATTCAGAAAGCAATTTTGGATCTTGAAGAACCTGAGTAATAATTATTCGACTATTTTATAAAAAGGGGTATCATTAATAGGGATTCTTTGTTACTGAGATTGATAGAAAGCCTAGAAAATAAGCTTTCACTGTTTATGGCAAATATAACACTGTGATTTATAAGTAGATGTTTTCAGCCAAAACAGCCTTCATAAACCTACTTGAAATGAACCTGAAGGCCAACAATTACTGAAAATAATGAGGAGATAAGAAAAAAACAGTAATAATTGAATTTCAATCATTGTCTAAGCAGATAGGATTAATAGTTAATAAACAGACAGGATTCTTGTCCTGATACTGTCCCTGTCTGGTTCTGTGTTCTTGGATTTCACTAGATACTCTGATGACATTCAAATATATTTTCTCGGGCTTCCTTGGTGGCTCAGTGGTAAAGATTCCACTTTCCAATACAGGAGACTGAGGTTCGATCCCTGACCCAGGAAGATTCCACTTGCCATGGAGTGCGTAAGCCAGTGTACCACAACTAGCGCACCTGCACTCTAGAGCCTGGGAATAACAGCTATTAAGCCCACGAGCCACTACTACTGAAGCCGTGCAACCTACAGCCCGTGCTCTGCAACAAATAGGAAAAGCCACTGCAATGAGAAGCCCATGCCCTGCAGCTAAAGAAGAGCCTGTGCAGCAATGAAGACCTAGCACAGACAAAAATAAATAAATAAAATTATTTGTTTAATTTCCTCTTTTTTCTTTAAATGTCTCCAGTATTACTTGCAACCTAAATATTTACCAAAGTAACATTAACTCAATGTTCTCCAGAAAGCTGCAATCAGCACTGACCAATAATATATGCACACACATTAGGGAGATAATTAAAAACAATGAATACATGAAGAAGGTTTCCTCTGATTATTTAAAAGACAGTGGAAGATATGGCAGAAATGAACATCAAAGTGGACATTTTATGGACACAACTACAAGGAGAGGGCCTGACATTTAATTTCAAATTCAAACTTTAAAGAAAGAGTCTATAAATGAGCTTTGGGCAAGGGTTCATCCAGGTCTACACAACCATGACTGCAAGCGGGGTGAATAGGATAGGGTTGGGAGTTGGGGGCAGATAACTCAGCAGATGTCCACTGCAAGGACAAAATTCATATCAGTTTAAAATAAGTGAATGATCTTTAGATTTGACCCCAATAAGTACGTGTTTACACTGCTGCTACTGTTGTTGATAATTAACAAGGAAGTGGATATTTTTTATTTAGCTCATTGACTTTAAGTAGTAGAACTTAAGTCATATTATTCAGTTAATATATTCTAACTCATGCTACAAAAAAGTTTTATGTCGCTGTTAAGATTTCTTACAAGGAATATAACAGTAAAAAAAAATTAATCTGTTGGATAAAAATGCATCTGAGCCTTAATATCTGCTGTGAAAAGTTAAAGTCGTTCAGTCGTGTCCACTCTTTGCAACCCCATGCCCTATACAGTCCATGAAATTTCTCCAGGCAAGAATACTAGAGTGGGTAGCCATTCCCTTCTCCAGGGGATCTTCCCAACCCAGGAATCGAACCCAGGTCTCCTGCATTGCAGGCAGATTCTTTACCAGTTGAGCCACCACGGAAGCCCTAAATGTCTGCTATAAAATGCCATAATTTGAAAAAAAAAGTCAAATTTTAATAGAAGGATTTGAGACAGGAGCAAAGATCATTGGTGAAGTACTCTATTAGTATGATTTTTGTCTAACATTTTTGTGCTTCCAGTGTTTTTAGATTCATACACTAGCTATTTCCTGTAACACTGCAGGCAGAAGGATTATTAGTTAGTGTCCACTTCATTAATTAGAGAAAAAAATGAGGTCCTTCTCAAGATCACAGAAAAACTCCTAGAGAAGTTCATGGGCTCTTGTTTGATCCATTCATCAATTCATTCATTCATTTTCCAACAGATACCTATTGAGCAAATCTGTTTATAATGTGTGTATCCTTGTAAGTATAAAAAAATGTGAATAAGATAAAATATCCATATATGCAAGGGGTTTGAAATATAGTAGGACCAATAAGGCAACTAGAAAATAGGCTGAAATGGGTGCTTTATAAGTTCATGGAATCAGAATTTTAGAAACTAAAGAGATCTTAGAAATTATGTAGCCTGACTTCTCTCATAGGGCACACTCTATAGAATATTTGGTGTGTGGGCATGCTAAGTCGCTTCAGTCATGTCCGACTCTTTGCGATCATATGGATGGTAGCCCACCAAACTCCTCTGTCCATGGGACTGTCCAAGCAAGAATGCTGGAGTGAGTTGCCATATTCTCATCCAGGGGATCTTCCCGACCCAGGGATTGAACCCATGTTTTTTATGTCTCCTGCAATGGCAGGCAGGTTCTTTATGAATAGTCCACCTGGGAAGCCAAGAATATTTTGTATCCAGGATCAGCTAAAGCCCTAGATCTTGCTGCTCCAGCCACCATCCTAGCCAAGGGAGCTATACTGTGCAGTGGGAAGGGATAAAGGACAAGGGAGGGCTAGTTAAGGAAATATCTCTTACATTTGCTGGGTCTCTGAAACAGAATCTGGGCATGTGGACAGAGGAGTGAACCAGGCTGGCACTTGTCCTGAATCTGGGGGGCCCAGGCTAAGGAGAAAATGGGGAAAGGAGTCCTGAATGAGGGCAGGCCAGAAAGCAAGGGAAAAGTAGAAATTTAACATCTAAGGAGCAAATCAAGATAAAAATCAAGATCCATGGTGAAATGGTTTTGAGCAGAAACAGGTAAGGTTGCTACACAGGTTAAAGAGGTGGTATCCAGAATGAAAACTTGGAGCAATTTTAGGTCTTCCAGGAATGAGCCCAGAGAACAGGAGAAAGCTATTAAGAAGATCAAGACTGTTCCAGCATCTTCACTTATTATTTCCTATTTGCTACGGCCTGGGCTAAGCACTAGATAGAAAATATGAAGAAGATTTAATCTAGATCTCAGAGTTCTCACAGCCTCCTTTTGGGCGATGGTCAAAGGCCATCTACCTGTTGCATAATGTGATCAGTACGATGATGGAGGAGCCATAGGAACCATAAAAAAAGGAACAAGACCTCTGAAGGAGGTGGCCGTCTTACAATATGAGGAGTCTTACAATGTGAGAAAGAAGTTGAGTAGATGAAAGAACTGGGAAAGACTTTCTAGATGGAAGAAAAATGTCAAGGGAAAGCCCAGAGAATGAGAGAGAGTGTGGTGTAAAAAGGAGCTATTGGTAGTTCTATATTGCTAGATTGTCAAGTATAAATCACTGACAACCAGCTTTTTCCTTTCCTGTACTTGAAAAGTTATATTTTAGAACCTAAGTAAAGGTCATTACACTTATTAACTTTAATAGTCATATTTTTTGTTTTGCCCTTTCATAGTAGTCTTAGAATATTCTCAAAATATCAAAAGTCTGACTTCTCTTGGTGGCTCAGCTGGTAAAGAGTCCACCTGCGATGTGGGAGACCTGGGTTCAAATCCCTGGGTTGGGAAGATCCCCTGGAGAAGGGAACGGTTACCCACTCCAGTATTCTGGCCTGGAGAATTCCATGAACTGTATAAACCATGGGGTGGCAAACAGCCAGACATGGCTGAGCGACTTTCACTCATTCATAGTTACTATTTCCCAGGGCTGCAGATCATCTGAAAATTTGATGAGTATTCTATTTCTAGTTTCCTTTAGTCCTTGATTAAAATATAAAAATAAAAAAGTTGAGCAGGGCAGCACTAAGTCTAGAGCCCTTCAGTATTCTCTAGAGAGCTCCTGTCAAACTGGCATTGAGCTGGCAATCAACAGACTATGCATATGGTTGTTTAATTAGCTAACACTCTGCAGAGATGAGAGATAGTATGGCTACCTAGGGCCAGGAAAGGCAAGTTAGGATAACCTGGAAAGAATCCAGATGTAAAAGTGCACCTGTTGAAGGGGAGTTTGAACATCAAAAGACAGATCCACATGTTAGTGTTGCAGGGAATTCAGCCTTACAGGCGGTTTCTGGAAATTATGGTAACAGACAATAAGCAAGTAGTCAAGTGGGAGGGAAGACAGAGAATAAGGATTACATAATATAATTGGTTTACCTAAAAAGCGAGTGAGGCAGAGTGTTAGGGAGCATATTTGGAAATGTCCTCTCCAGCATTTAGGGGTAAAAGGACGTATTTCTGCAACTGACAAATGGTTCAGAAATATAGATGCATGCATATGTATGTGTATGTAATATATATATCAATATGTGTATCTATCTACCCAGAGGGGAAAAAATATAAAATGTGATAAAATATTAATATTTGAAGGATCTGGCTGAAAGATATTCTTGAATTCTTGGCACTTTTCTTAAAACTTTTCTGTAGAACCAAAAATATGTCAAAATTAAAGTTTAAGGGGGAAAAAACCCCATAATGTAATGCCAGAGTGGAGTGGAGTGACTGATTAGGTGGCTTGCAACTGTTCAGGAGAAAGGTGAGAAGTGCCAGGTGTAGGCAGGAGCAGACAGGAGAAGGAAGCAAGAACCATCACACAGGGAAAGCTGCCCGTATTGACGACACAGTAGATAACTCCGATGACTTGGCATTTTCAAGTCAAGGTGCCAGTGAGAATGGCATCACCTTCACAGTTTACATGATGGTCATCAGGATAGAGAGTTACTGATGATGTTGCAAAATAAAAACTGTAATTTTAGGAAAGAGACGTGAAGGGGAATAATGTGGACTGCAACTAGAATCCCTGAATACTTATTAGGTGAGTGGGTCAGTTTTTGTTGTTAAAGTATCCAGTTAAATTTTACTGTGGTCCAGCTGGTAAATTTGTATCTGTGCACCCAGCCAGAAAAGGACTGCGTTCATCCCCAGTGAAGATGAAGAGCGCTGAATGCTGAAAGGCAACAAGAGCAAGCCGCCTAGTTGTGAGATAAACTTTCAGAAGAGCACAGGTGCCTTGCTTAGCTGGGCTGGTCATCCCTATTGAACTCACAGTCTTTTTGTAGAACCTGCTGTCCCACCCAACTCTGTGGCTTTATCAGGCCGCTCAGGTGACCAGGCCCAGTAAGAGAGGCCTCTGTCAACCAGAGCTTGCTGATGCTCTCTCATCTGCATTTCAACATCCTGAAATGTTAAGCCTCCACCCTCTTTGCATTTCCCAACAAAGGTCTTCTTACCAACTATCCTGGTGGAATGTGTTACTTGCTCACAATTCTTCCTTCCTTTCCTATTCACCCTGTGGTCCTCCCCACCCACTGACTCTGGATTGGGCCATCTGGAGGAAACAACAGGTACAAGTTTTGAGTAGAAGCATCATCTGTTTCTGTTTCCTCTTTTGTCTTCCTGTCCTTGGCCAGGACCACAAACTCTGGCTAATGACTGCTCAATTTGCTTGCTCCACGTGGACCCAAACCCTTGTACCCAAGTCTAGACAAGCCCAACCAAGTCTAACCAAGCCAAGCAGAGACACAGATCACCTAACAGACAGATGATGAAGAAATGAAGGTTTATTGTTGCAACTGTTGAGTTTGGGGTTGTTTATCACACAGCATAATCACAATAAAAAGTGGTGAGTAACTACCAGTCTCTTGTCTATGGTTTGCAGCTTTTAACTCACCACTTGGATTTGATACTTTAGAAGTTCTTTTTGGAACTGAACTCCTACTTCTTTCTGGCCTCTCTGGCTTCCCTTTATAAACCACCCTTAATCCATGGATCATAAGGTTTCTGGTCCCCACCTTACAACTCTGACTCATCACGGCAATCCCCTGCACTTGCACCCCCACTGAATGTTTACAGGCCCACAGATCAGGAAATAGACATGAGATGGGCAGTATTCAAAACACAGAGGTCCTCACCTTTCTAAATAAATTCAGTTACTTAGAAAGCTTTCCTGTTTAGAACACAACTGAAAAAGAATGAAAAATGATTGGAAATAGTGAAAACCATAAATGTTCCCAATATTCAGGCCCAACGGCAGAAATTCATTATTCAGAGGAGAATTCCTCACTCACAGACTATATGTTTTTATATTGCATGTACTTATAGCAAACGTGGATCTATGTTTCAAGGCCACATCTGACTGGAGGAGGAGAGAAAGGCTGTACGCAGGGATACTGACATTCGGGAAGAGAGACATCTGACATTCTCATGGACAGAGAGAAGATACAAGCCTATTAAAATAGGACATTAATAAAAACAAAAAGCCCAGGGGTAAGTATCCCTATGCACCACATGACATCTCTGTTGTATAGTGGATCAAAGTATTTGCTGGGATTTTTTTTTATTATTATTTATTTTTGTTGAAGTTTAGTTGAGTACAATTGGGATTTTCTTTTACCCCAGCACTTAGCTATCTGAATATAATTGTTTCGTGGGGGCAATAAAAAGTTCTCAAGTTAGTGGTGTCTAAGTGTTAATGTGAAGGGCCGACTCATTGGAAAAGACCCTGATGCTGGGAAGATTGAGAGCAAGAGAAGGGGAAGACAGAAGATAAGATGGTTGGATGGCATCATCGACTCAATGGACATGAGTTTGAGCGAACTCAGGGAGAGAGTGAAGAACAGGGAAGCCTAGCATGCTGCAGTCCATGGGATCGCAAAGAATCAGACATGACTTAGTGACTGGACAACAAGTGTCAATGTACCACTAAACTTGCTAGGAATGCTCTCAGTAAAACATCATAAATGAAATTCTGTTCTGTTGAATGCCTTTAAGTGACAAGCACGTGTTTTCTTTCAGGGTTTGAACAGGTGGGGCCTGGAGTAGGGTGTGTTGAAAGTCTGAAAGCACAAAAGCAGCCCTCCACAGTCTCCTTAAGTATAGAAACTGTATGGTTTTCAACCTGTGAGTTTTCATGTGTCACCCTCCTACGGTCATATCTCCCCCAACTCCTCCCACCCTTGCTTTCTTCTCTGGCCATTCCTGCTGTCCTTCCATTCTCAGCCTAGAAAGCATCCTCTGGGAGGCTTTCCCTGGCTGCCTCCCCCTCCCCAGGAGGCGGTTAAGTATTGGGTTAAGTGTCCCCTTGGTGCTGTCATGGTCCCCTTTATGACACCATGCTGTACTCACCTGTTTAGATGTGGGCATCCTCACCAGACTCTAACTCCTTGAAGCTAGGCTCTTGTCTGCATGATGCATCTTCCTTCATGACTCGCCACCGGAAGACTCCTAGTATATATTCATTAAATGAGTAACGCTACCATACATGTGGCTACCCAACATCAGGAAATCTGCATTACGACTGTGATAACAAAATGAAAACACTCATCATGGACCATTTTGACAGGCAGGACCCCGAGCAACATTATGTCGAATGGTTGGCAGTTCTTGATGCTGAGGTCAAGATTTTATGCCAAATTCCAGTATATATCACTATGTATATATAACTCCACCTTGGACTCTCTAAACGCATCTTTCCCATTCATATCCCTGGTCCCTGTGGCATTATTTGCATATACGGTGGTACTTCCCATCTAGTGCTGGGGGCAGCAGGACCCAGCTAGGCAGGAAGAAAGGGGGATGAAAATGTTACAGTTTGGCAGAAAAGGGACAGTGTGCACTCAGAATTAACAACATGCCCTCGGGGACGAGCAAAACATACTGGGTCAAGATGTTTCCCCAAAGAAAGGCTTGTGAAAAGGGATCCTCTCTCAGACTCCAATCAAAGGACATTTTTCTGGACAATCAAAATAACTTACAATCTTCAGATTATGAGACTGATGTGCTGACGGCAATTTAAAATACAGGGTTTACAACCATTGCTGATGGCAAGTGAGTGGTCCCATTATTATGCAAAAGGTCAGAAAACTTGAGAAAATGAAAGGTATCAGGTAGAATTGTTTGTTAGAATGTAAACTAAAAGTCTACAGATCTGGGCTGTAGTCCATTTTTTTTCCCTACTAACTTCTGTGTGTACAAAACACAAGTTCCCCAAACATAGTAGGTTCATCATGATGACTAATAATTATTAAGGAAAAAAACAAAATATATTTCAAGAGAAATAATTAAAGAAGTGGGAAAGTGTTCATGATATACTTTAAAGTGAAAAAAAAAAGCAACTTATAAGATGGTATGTTCAAAATTGGGAAAAGGAGTAAGTAAGTACATCAAGGCTGTATATTGTCTCTCTGCTTATTTAACTTATAGGCAGAGTACATCATGTGAAATGCTGGGCTGGATGAAACACAAGCTGGAATCAAGATTGCCAGGAGAAATATCAATAACTTCAGATATGCAGATGATAGCACCCTTATGGCAGAAAGAGAAGAGGAATTAAAGAGCCTCTTGATGAGGGTGAAAGAGGAGAGTGAAAAAACTCAACATTCAGAAAATGAAGATCATGGCATCCAGTCTCATCATTTCATTGCAAATAGATAGGGAAAAATGGAAACAGTGACAGACTTTTATTTTCTTGGGCTCCAAAATAACTGTGGATGGTGACTGCAGCCATGAAATTAAAAGACACTTGCTCCTTGAAAGAAAAGCAATGATAAACCTAGACAGCATATTAAAAAGCAGAGATATTACTTTGCTGACAAAGGTCTGTATAGTCAAAGCTTTGTTTTTTCCAGTAATCATGTATAGATGTGAGAGCTGGACAATAAAAAAGGCTGAGCACCAGAGAACTGATGCTTTTAAACTATAGTGCTGGAGAAGACTCTTGAGAGTCCCTTGGATAGCAAGGAGATTGAACCAGTCATTCCTATAGGAAATCAACCCTGAATATTCATTGGAAGGACTGAAGCTGAAGCTTCAATACTTTGGCCAACTGATTCAAAGAACTGACTCAGTGGAAAAGACCTTGATGCTGGGAAAGATTGAAGGTAGGAGGAGAAGGGGACGACAGAGGATGAAATGGTTGGATGGTACCACTGACTCAAGGGACATGAGTTTGAACAAACTCTGGGACATAGTGATGGACAGGGAAGCCTGACGTGCTGCAGTCCATGGGATCACAAAGAATTGGACACGACTAAGTGACTGAACAATAAAATGTATTATATTCTCAATGAGTAAAAGCATGCACACACACACACAAGTGTGTGTGTGTATGTATGTGTGTGTATATGCATACAAAAATTATTTGAATAAGACAAAGCAGATTATAACCAGTGATGGCACTGGAATTATGGCTATTTTATTCTTGCCATGTTTTTGCATTTTATAATTTTTCAGTAAGGTACAAGTTTTACATTATTAGCTGGAAAAAATAAGTTTTTGTGAATGTTTTCTTCTGTTCGTTAAGTTAATATGTGTACTTTCTAATGGAGGTAATATTTTGTTAACTATGTAATTGGAATTATAATAATAGTTGGCCATTAATGACCATAGTACAGCTCTATAGCTATAAAGTAAGCTATACTCTGTACAGATAATGTGCAAGTCGTTTCCTTTTCAGCTCCAAATTATTAGAGTTCAAGTAGCAGTGAGAACTGAGGCAAGTCTCATGGCCTGGAGCTTAGAGTTTCAAGGCTTCAGACACAGCACCATGTTCCTCTCTTCCTCCTTCCGAGCTCATCTCTGCAGGCCTTGGCTGTGTACAGATCCAGCTTCTTCCCTGACTGTTGTCTGAGTCTTCCCATTTTCTACTCCAATAAATATTTAACAATTAGTGTGATGGTTTGATCCCATGGCTGGCTAGCTTAGGTTGAGCTGGCAAGCACATGTCACAACGTGCAGCTAATTGTGGCAAATCAGTTGGAAGTTAGGAGGAGAAAGCTGTAGGGGGTGAACCCAGACTGGGAGGCAGAGGCTCATTTTCTTGACACAACAGGCTTCAAACATGAGGTGGAAGATTAGCTCCCACACTGAGAGATTCCTTTTTCTTTCTTTTTAAATGATTATGATATTGGGAGGAAAAGATAAATAAATAGAGTGAGCTCTTGGCTGAGCTCTTGGCAGTTCCCAGCCTGCTC
The DNA here is from genome assembly GCF_019320065.1 of Cervus canadensis. NCBI lineage: Eukaryota > Metazoa > Chordata > Mammalia > Artiodactyla > Cervidae > Cervus > Cervus canadensis. The sequence continues at coordinate 26,637,122 of NC_057391.1, forward strand.
CACCCTCAGGACCTGAAGTCTCTTCCTCTCTTCACCGGAAGCTTCAACACAGTGAATGGTATGATGCTACCAGCCTGAAGTTTTCAGAAGAGATTAGGGGACACCTCCTCTAAGAAAGTATTCAAGATTTCAAGAGCTGGGGAGAAATGAAGCATACTTTATTGGAGCAGGAAAAATGGGAAGGGGAATGGGTAGCTGTTGATCCCACAATACTAATTTTACTGAAGATAGATTAAGTCATCTTGTAATTCCATCACCCTTGCCAGCATTTGGCTAGGAACAGGCTGGTAACAAAATTCTGCTAATGAGATTCTAGAGAAATCTGCTGAGGGCTGCTGGGAAGCACAGAAAGAAATGGTCTTGCTTCCTAAGGACATCATTGTGTCTGCTGCCTCAGTCATCTTCTCCCAGCCTGAGAGTTGCTGTTCAGTAGCTAAGTCATGTCTGACTCTTTGCAACCCCACGAACGGCAGCATGTCAGGCTTTCCTGTCCTTCACTATCTTCCAGAGCTTGCTCAAACTCATGTCCATTGATTCGGTGATGCCATCCTACCATCTCACCATTTGTCATCCCCTCCTCCTCTTGCCCGCAATCTTTCCCAGCATCAGGGTCTTTTCCAATGAGTCAGCTCTTTGCATCAGGTGTCCAAAGTTTTGGAGCTTCAGCATCAGTCTTTCCAGTGAATAGTCAGAGTTGATTTCCTTTAAGATTGACTGGTTTGATCTCCTTGCTGTCCAAGGGACTCTCAAGAAGTCCCCAGAACTACAGTTTGAAAGCATCAATTCTTCAGCTCTCAGCCTTCTTTCTGATCCAACTCTCACATCTGTACATGACTACTGGAAAACCAAAGCTTTGACTATACGGACCTTTGTCGGTAAAGTAATGTATTTGTTTTTTAATACGCAGTCTAGGTTTATCATTGCTTTTCTTCCAAGGAGCAAATGTCTTTTAATTTCATGACTGCAGTCACTGTCTGCAGTGACTTTGGAGCCCAAGAAAATAAAATCTGTCACTGTCTCCACTTTTGCCTGAGAGCTAAGACAACATTAATGATAACATCCCAGAGACTCAGTAGCACGGCTGGGCCACTGAATCAAACAAGCCTGAACTCCCTGGACTTCTAGTTATAGAAGGTCATACATGCCTTACCATTCAGTCCCTGGGAGTTAGGGAAGACGAAGAGGTTTGAGGAGTGATTCCCTATGGGTGAGATGAATACCCACAGGGCATAACTACAAAGGATGGACAGTAACACTTGAGCTCACAGATGGGGAATTGGGTGATTTAGGTATACTGGGTCCACCCAGCCCTTTGCCCTCCGCCCTCAACTAAGCTTAGTTTGCAATAAAGCAAAAGTGATGAAAAGAACTTTCCTTGGAGTTTCATGTGTGTTTTTCTCAGTCAACATAGCAAGGTTACAAATAACTGACTCTATATTGAAATGGACAAAAAAAAAAATAGTTAATTTTCCATAAGCCTCAGCCCTCCCTAGGTACCAGAAAAACTTACTAATTAACTTGCTAATTAAAGTTTCTGTCTCTTAGGGTTTAAACAATCTCCTGAATCAGATTATTCACAGTCCAGTTTCCCAGTGGGGCTAGTATAAAGCATATATTTTGGATGGCTTGGTCTCTCTGGGTAAATTCTCATGTTCCAGAGTGCTGTCTCTTCCTTCCTAAGAAATCTATGATGCATATTACTGGGTTCCTGCGGTAGGTATCTCCCTGGGGCTTGCTGGTCTTTACAATAGTATGGCTTGTCTGATCTGCATCTTTAACTGGTAATCACTGCAGAGTGGCTGGTCCCATATAGACCTCTCAGGTCATGTCCTGGTACCCATTCTTGGAATCTTCGATCCCAGCCATCTGCTCCTCTCATATTAACCTCTTTATCCTGCTGTTGCCCTGGCTCCCCCAGCACTTCCCATCCTTTCTGCAGGATACATGGGGATATTCCCAGGCAAGATGAGGCCAGCAGGGAGCCAGGAGCAGGGCTCCAGGCTTGCCAGCCCAGTCATCTCACTCCTTTCCATCACTCTCACCACCTGGGATGTGAAGCTTTTTGATCACCTATGAGTACTTCCTGAATGATTTGATAAACAGTTAAAATCAGTCTTACAGATTGCTATTCCTCTCCACTGTTACATTAATGAATTAAATAGAAAATGCTATAAGATAATCTTTGAATAAATACTGATTAAATGAAGAGGGGTCTGTAACCCTGTCTAATTAAATCTCAAATTAAGCTTAGAGACTGAGGAGGGCCATGTTTGTTAAGGAATTGCAATAGGATAGAACTAAAATCAAAATTGCCATAGCAACAGTGAACCACATACTGTCAGAACTTGAGATACCACTGGCCCAGAAGAGTGTATGAGCATAAAAAAGACTGGGACAGGGCATCCCTGGCGGTCCAGTGGTTAAGAATCCACCTTGCAATGAAAAGGACATCAGTTCGATCCCTGGTCTGGGAAGATCCTAGATGCTGCAGAACAACTAAGCCTGTGTACCACAACTACTAAGCCTGCACTCTAGAGCCCAGGAGCCAAAACTACAGTGCCCATGCATCACAACTTCTGAAACCCGCATGACTGGAGCCCGTGCTCAGCAACAAGAGAAGCCACTGCAAGCAGAAGCCTGCACACCACTGGAGAGTAGCCCCCATTCTCTGCAACTAGAGAAAGTCTGCATGCGGCAATGAAGACCCAGCACAGCCAAAAATAAAATAAATAAATCTTTTTTTAAAAAAAAGAAAGATAGGGACAAATCATCTACTTTTCCAGTATGGAAAGCAAAACCAGCATTTGATGAAGAATTTTTTCATGTTCGTGATTCCTAAGTCTATCCTTTAAGCCAGGACTTTTCCCTTTTTGTTTAACTGTAACCTATGATAAGAAATGGGCTTCCCAGGTGGTGCTAGTGGTAGAGAACCCAGCTGCCAAAGCAGGAGATGCAAGAGACGTGGGTTCAATCCCTGGGTTGGGAAGATTTCCTGGAGGAGGACATGGCAACCCACTCCAGTATTCTTGCCTGAAGAATCCCATGGACAGAGGAGTCTGGAAGCACTTGGAGGGTCCTGAAGGGCTACAATCCATAGGGTCAAAAAGAGCTGGACACAACTGAAGTGACTTAGCACACACGCATAATAAGAAATACATTTTATTTTCCGTGATGTACTTTTACAATAGGGAAGAACATTTCTATTTCATTATAAGTTAATCACTAAAGGGATGTTGCCTATAAACTTAAATTATTTGTAATGGCTCATCTCTGGGAACCCTCCCTTCCAGATAATGAGCTACCTTTGTTTAGCTCACAGGAAACACCCTGACCATGCCCACCTGTGAATAAATGCAGGAAGGAAGAAATTAACACAAAGCCTCCGGGCTCTGGGGAACTAGGACTTTATCCCCACCCCTCCCTCTTTAGTATAAATGAAGCTTAAATTTCTAACTCAGGGATTCTTTGGGAAATGTGTCCACCATATACTTTGTCTGCTGACTTTCTGGATAAAGTCGCTGTTCCTTGCCCCGACAACTCATCTCTTGATTTATTGGCCTGTTGTGCAGTGAGCAGTCTGAACTTGGACTCAGTAACACTCTGGTCTATTCTGTTTTGTCCTAGTCTATTTATTATTTTTTAATACTGGTAGTGACCCATTAAATTGATGTCATGGCCCCCTAGTGGATTAAGATCTGTAATTTGAAATATGCATATTGCCTTTTAAAGTGTTTCTCAAAATGTGATCCAAAGACCTCCCACAATACACACAGTATATCAGAATCTCCTGGAGTTATTTAAGAATGCAGAGTCCTTTATTTTTTTCCTGGACTCTAAACTTGAATACATATTTTTCCTATGGCAATGGCTCCCAGCCTCTGTTCTCATTCCATCATGCACCTAAAATCAGGGTTGGGGTGATCGCAAACTACGAATCTGAGGAAAAAGAATGGACCAAAGATAGAAGCTGAGCTGAGGTCTGAAGGAGGCTTAACAGACATCAGACCTGAAGGGGAGGGGGAGGAGCTACAGGACAAATAGATCAGAGAGGCAAGGGGCTTCCCAGGTGGTTCAGTGGGTAAAGAACTCACCTGCATTGCAGGAGACACAGGAGAGTTGGATTTGATCCCTGGGTCAGAAAGATCCCCTGGAGAAGGGCAGGGGAACCTACTCCAGTATTCTTGCCTGAAGAATCCCATGGACAGAGGAGCCTGGTGGACTATAGTCCACAGGGTTGCAAAGAGTCGGACACGACTGAGTGACTGAGCAGGCATGCACGCAGGAGACAAATGGAGCAAAAACAGACGGAGGAAAGCAGAACAAGGAGATGCGGCTGAGCCTTGCTGGATTTGAAAGCGTAGAACTGAGTTGCCAAACAAGGTCCATACTCGTGCTGACCAAAAGCAGAGTATGAGAGTGGGTTCTAGGATTCCAATTAAAATAAGCTCCCTGGGAGATTTTTATGCAAATAAAATTATAGAGATATTGCTAGGCATTAATTGTATCATTCACTAGCCAAGAAGGAGATTACAATTTTTAGCTACAGGCATGATATAAAATTTTAACGTGCAGCCGTCCACCAAAGTGAGCTATAGTTACTTCTCTGTCATCATAAACACATTTGTTTCTTTCAGTGGAGTCTCCCATCTCTTGCTCACCATAGTGTCAACAAAATATTTGATCTTTCGCCATGGGCCTGGTCATTGGTTGCAGCTGTTACCTGAAATTCAGGGCCACTTTTTACTACCAGGTAAAGATGCAGGACTCAGATTCAGCCAGGGACATACAAGGGCAAACATGTTAGCCAGAAGGAAATAGGATTTCTGAATAAAATGGCTTTGAGCTTGTTCTCAGCTAGGATCCGCAAAAAAAATTTCATCATCTTAAAAACCGAATCCAGAAAGCTAATATATTAATTTTTAATGAAGAAAATGTAACTCTCGGCAAGATGAATGCTCTCGTGCCTCTCCCTGTAGGCAATTTTCCTGGGATACTAAATTATCAGAATATTGCTTGGTGCTCACAGCATCACAGTAAGCGAAACGAGTAGGGTGAAGCTCCTGCCCGAGGATGTTGGAAGGGATGCGTCTCCCGCCCTCTCTCAGGACACAGGCGCCCCCAGGACAGCAGGTTTCAGTCTCAGGGTATTTGCTATTCTGGACTTTTCTGGAGATATGCTGCTGGCAGAAGAATCTCCGAATGTAACTTTTCTTTCTCATTTTTATAAAATGAAGTTTTCAAACCTTTTTCTTCTATTTGTTTATCACAGAATATTAAAAACAACAACAACAACAACAAAACACCACCCTCCCAGAGAGAACTGCCATTAACAGCCTACTGATTCTTCTAGATGCTTTGGTTTCCATCCATTGTTGTTCTGATCTTTTCTGTCACAGTAGTCCTTGATCCCGGAGAAGGCAATGGCACCCCGCTCCAGTACTCTTGCCTGGAAAATCCCATGGATGGAGGAGCCTGGTAGGCTGCAGTCCATGGGGTCGCGAAGAGTCGGACATGACTGAGCGACTTCACTTTCACTTTTCCCTTTCATGCATTGGGGAAGGAAACGGCAACCCACTCCGGTGTTCTTGCCTGGAGAATCCCAGGGATGGGGTCGCACAGAGTCGGACACGACTGAAGTGACTTAGCAGCGGCAGCAGCAGTCCTTGGTCCCTCCCTTCTCTATCCAGGGATGACAAATGGGGGGCAGGGCAGAGGGGGCCAGCAGAGTGCACAGTTCACCAGCTTCTCAGGGTGGAATTCAGGTGGAAGGCCAGGGCTCCGTAGTATGAGCAGGCTGCTGTTTGCTCTGCAAAAACATAGACTCCCGGGGAGTTTGCTTAGCCCTTGTCCTTTCTCTCTCTTTTTAACTGAGTATAATTATTTTACAATATTGCGTTGGTTTCTGCTCTACAACAAAGTGAGTCAGCTATAATTATATATACATCCCCCACCGTGAGCCTCCCCTTCCGCCCCCCACCTTCCGCCCCTCTAGGTCATCACAGATGACTGAGCTGAGCTCCTGGGGCCATCCTGCGGCTTCCCACCAGCTATCTATTTTACACACTTAGTTTGTATTGTCAATGCTGCTCTCTCAGTTCGTTGCACCCTTCCCTTTCCTTCCTGGGTCCACATGTCTGTTCTCTACGGCTGTGTCTCTATTCCTGTCCTGCAAATAGGTTCATCTGTACCATTTTTCTAGACTCCACATATGTGCATTAATAGACAACCTTTATTTTTCTCTTTCTGACTGCCTTCACTCTATATGACAGCGTCTATGTCCATCCACATCTCTACAAATGACCCAGTTTCGTTCCTCTTCATGGCACATCCTCTTGAAACTGAAATTTCCCCATGAACTGCCCTCTGCTCAGAGAAGTAAAATTGGTCAGTTGAGAGCAGATGATAATTATTGCTGATGTTTATGGAACATTTACCCTGTGCCAGTCACTATTTGAATATTTCTTGAGGGCCTAGTTTGTTCCAAGCATTCTTCCACCTGCTGAAAATGCAGAAACAAAACATAACAAAACCCTGCTCTCATGAAACTTCCATTCTCACATGGAGGCAATTTCTCAAACAAGTGAGATAAGAAGTATACTAAATGGTGATGAATGCTATGAAGGATAATAAGGCAGGAAAGGGGAGTGGACAGGAGGATGGCATGATTTTTAAAAATTGATTAATTTATTTTTGACCACACTGGGTCTTCACTGCTGTATGCGGGCTTTCTTTGTTGCGGTGCATGAGCTTCTCCTTGTGGTGGCTTCTCTTGTTGTGGATCAGGGGCTCTAGGCACGCAGGCTTCAGTAGTTGTGGCGTACGGGCTTCAGTTGCCCTGTGGGCATGGGGGATCCTCCCCTACCAGGAATCCAAAACTGTGTCCCCTGAATTGGAAGATGGATCCTTAACCACTGGATCACCAGGGAAGTCTGAGAGTTGAATTTTGAAAGCAGTGGTCAGGAGGACCTCTTGGAGAAGGTGATATTTGAATTAGCATCCAAGGGGAGGTCGGGTAACAAGTCATGTGGAAAAGCATTCTAGGCCCAGGGAACAGCCAGTGCCAAGGCGCTGAGCAACCAGAAAGGCTGGGTTGCAGAATAAGGAGAATAGAGGAGACAAGGACGGAGGCTGATGAGTGCAGGGAAGGGCTGGTTTGTGTTGGGCATTATTAAGAGGCCACTGTAGTGACTTCAGCCTTTACTCTCAAGTCAAATGAGAATCCCTGGGTGTGGGAGGTAGAAGAGTGACATATTCTGATTTCTTCTATTAAAAGCTCCCTCCGGCTGACGTGCTGAGAGCAGACTGCTGGGGCCCAGGTGTCTGGGAAGCTACTATAACACCCCAGGGGGCAGGCAATAGAGACTGGGATGGAGCTCAGAGTCATGGAGAGTGTGAGAAGCAGGTGGTAAGCTTTGGACATATTTTAAAGATGGATCTGACAGAATTTGCTGACCATTTATATGTGGAGTTCAGAGGAAGAGGGGAATCAAGACTGACAGAACAACTGGAAGGATAAAATTGTCTTTTCCTGTGACAAGGAAAACCATGGGAAGCAGGTTTCCCCCATGGAGGGGATGATCAGATGTTCAGTTGGATATAGGTTTGTGGTGCTTACTAGGCATAAAGTGAAAGTGAACGTGATAGTTGCTCAATTTTGTCCAACTTTTTGTGACCCCATGGACTGTAGCCCACCAGGCTACAGGCAAGAATACTTGCTTCAGGCAAGAATACTGGAGTGTGTAGCTGTTCCCTTCTCCAGGAGATTTTCCTAATCCAGAGATCGAACCTGGGTCTCCTGCAATGCAGGCATAAATATGGAGATAACTGACCTTCAGGCATATATTTGAGAATGCCAGCATGTGACACAGAAGAAGACTAACTAGGGAAAAGTAGGTAGAGAAGAAAAAAGGTTTAATAACTACCCCTGGATCTCATCACTATTTAGAGATCTGGGAGGTAAAGAAACACCAGGATATGAAATAGAGCTTGAGGCCCAGGGAGATGGGGCGAAACAAGGAGTGGGAAGGCAGTAGTGAAGGAGGAGAAGAGGCAGATGCTACAGATGGCCAAGGGAGGCAGCTGGGTTTGGAGATGTGGGAATTAATGGCTTCAGGAGCGGCGGTTTTGGTGGATCCATGCAGGAGTGAAAGCTCAGTGGGAGTGGTTTCAATACAATATATGACAAGAGAAATTGGGAAAAAAGGAAACAATTCTTTCTGCAAGTTTTGCCCTAAAGGGAAAAAAGATAGAGGGGTGGTAGTCAGAGGTGGATGTGAGAGTCAAGAGAAGGTCTTTGATTTTTATTTTGTCAAGGTAGGATAAGTTACGGTTTGTTTGTATGCTGGTGGGCATGATACACTAGAGAGGAGGAAATGATAGTACAGGGAAGAGAGAGGAACATTGCAAGTGTGGTGACCTTGTGTTGGCAAGAGGGAGGGGGCTTGATGCATGAGCGGAGGGGTGCACAGACAGACCTGCTCTGTAGTACCAGGCTGGGAGGCAGAATAGCTTGGCACAGAGGCTTGTTAGCAAGGTGAGGTGGTGGTGGGAGTTCATGGATTTTCTCTTCTCACTGCTTTGGATTTGCAGAAATATAAAGCAGGTTATCAGCTGAGAATGAGATTGGGGCAGGAAGTTTGGAAGGTTGAAAGAAAGAGAAGTCTCTGAATGGATTTTAAAAATGCACACTTGTTCTAAGTACTTTTTAGTAATTTAGGCATTAATCTTCACAATAGTCCTATGTAGTAGGAAGTAGTCGCCTCATCTAAAAATAAGGACATAGGATGATAAAACAGATAGCCCCAGTAAAGCAAGACCTTGTGAGAGGCCAGTGTCACAAGCCAAGAGTGAAAGCAAGGAGTACAAGGTTAACTTGAAATCCTTCAAGCTAGGCTTCAGCAGTACGTGAACCAAGAGCTTCCAGATGTACAAGTTAGATTTAGAACAGGCAGAGGAACCAGAGATCAAATTGCCAACATATGCTGAATCATAGAAAAAGCAAGGGAATTTAAAAAAATCAACCCCTGCTTTATTGACTATGCTAAAGCCTTTGACTGTGTGGATCACAACAAACTGTGAAATATTCTTAATGAGATGGGATTACCAGACCACATTATCTGCCTCCTGAGAAACCTGTATGCAGGACAAGAAGCATCAGTTAGAACTGAACATGGAAAAACTGACTGCTTCAAAATTGGGAAAGGAGTATGTCAAGGTTGTATATTGTCACCCTGCTTATTTAACTTATATGCAGAGTACATCATGTGAAATGCCAGGCTGGATGAAGCACAAGCTGGAATCAAGATTGCCAGGAGAAATATCAACAACCTCAGATATGCAGGTGACACCATTTTAATGGCAGAAAGTGAAGAGGAACTAAAGAGCCTCTTGATGAAGGTGAAACAGGAGCGTACCAAAGCTGATTTAAAACTCAACATTCACAAAACAATGATAACATCTGGTCCTATTGCTTCATGGTAAGTAGATGGGGGAAATGTGGAAACAGTGTCAGATTTCATTTTCTTGGGCTCCAAAATCAATGTGGATGGTGACTACAGTCATGAATTAAAAGATGCTTGCTCCTGGGAAGAATAGCTGTGACAAACCTATTCAGTGTATTAAAATGCAGAGACGTCACTTTGCCAACAAAGGTCTGTATAGTCAAAGCTATGACTTTTCCAGTGGTCATGTATGGATATGAGATTTGGACCATAAAGAAGGCTGAGTGCCGAAGAATTGGTGCTTTTGAACTGAGGTGCTGGAGAGAACTCTTGAGAGTCCCTTGGACTGCAAGGAGATCCAACACGTCATTCTGAAAGGAAATCAACCCTGAATATTCACTGGAAGGACTGATGCTGAAGCTGAAGCTCCAATACTTTGGCCACCTGTTGTGAAGGGCTGACTCATTGGAACAGACCCGGATTCTGGGAAAGATTGAAGGCAGGAAGAGAAGGGGGTGGCAGAAGATGAGATGGTTGGATGGCATCACTGACTCAATGGATATGAGTTTGAGCAAACTCCGGGAGATAGTGAAAGACGGGGAAGCCTAGTGTGCTGTAGTTCATGGGGTCGCAGAGTCAGACATGACTTAACCATGGAACAACAAAAACATGGTTAACAGAATTACCTCAGATCCCGAGAACTGCAAGGGTTGGTTCTTGTGTATCCATATGATCTGTCTTATTTATTTATTTATTTATTTTTTATCTCAATGACTGTGTCTCCATTCCATATAATAAAGGGGTTGAATTAGCACAGTAATGTAAAATAGGAAAATTGGCCAACCCTTTCTCTCTGCTGGTCAGACTGTATGACAATAGATAGGGGTTCTATTTACAGCTATCAGGTCATTTCTTTTTTTTTTTCCCCTTTATTTATTTATTTATTTTTTCAGTGGGTTTTGTCATACATTGATATGAATCAGCCATGGATTTACATGTATTCCCCATCCCGATCCCCCCTCCCACCTCCCTCTCCACCCGATTCCTCTGGGTCTTCCCAGTGCACCAGGCCCGAGCACTTGTCTCATGCATCCCACCTGGGCTGGTGATCTGTTTCACCATAGATAATATACACGCTGTTCTTTCGAAACATCCCACCCTCACCTTCTCCCACAGAGTTCAAAAGTCTGTTCTGTACTTCTGTGTCTCTTTTTCTGTTTTGCATATAGGGTTATCGTTACCATCTTTCTAAATTCCATATATATGTGTTAGTATGCTGTAATGTTCTTTATCTTTCTGGCTTACTTCACTCTGTATAATGGGCTCCAGTTTCATCCATCTCATTAGAACTGATTCAAATGAATTCTTTTTAATGGCTGAGTAATATTCCATGGTGTATATGTACCACAGCTTCCTTATCCATTCATCTGCTGATGGGCATCTAGGTTGCTTCCATGTCCTGGCTATTATAAACAGTGCTGCGATGAACATTGGGGTGCACGTGTCTCTTTCAGATCTGGTTTCCTCAGTGTGTATGCCCAGAAGTGGGATTGCTGGGTCATATGGCAGTTCTATTTCCAGTTTTTTAAGAAATCTCCACACTGTTCTCCATAGCGGCTATACTAGTTTGCATTCCCACCAACAGTGTAAGAGGGTTCCCTTTTCTCCACACCCTCTCCAGCATTTATTGCTTGTAGACTTTTGGATAGCAGCCATCCTGACTGGCGTGTAATGGTACCTCATTGTGGTTTTGATTTGCATTTCTCTATAATGAGTGATGTTGAGCATCTTTTCATGTGTTTGTTAGCCATCTGTATGTCTTCTTTGGAGAAATGTCTGTTTAGTTCTTTGGCCCATTTTTGAATTGGGTCATTTATTTTTCTGGAATTGAGCTGCAGGAGTTGCTTGTATATTTTTGAGATTAATCCTTTGTCTGTTGCTTCATTTGCTATTATTTTCTCCCAATCTGAGGGCTGTCTTTTCACCTTGCTTATAGTTTCCTTTGTTGTGCAAAAGCTTTTAAGTTGCATTAGGTCCCATTTGTTTAGTTTTGCTTTTATTTCCAATATTCTGGGAGGTGGGTCATAGAGGATCTTGCTGTGATTTATGTCGGCGAGTGTTTTGCCTATGTTCTCCTCTAGGAGTTTTATAGTTTCTGGTCTTACATTTAGATCTTTAATCCATTTTGAGTTTATTTTTGTGTATGGTGTTAGAAAGTGTTCTAGTTTCATTCTTTTACAAGTGGTTGACCAGCTTTCCCAGCACCACTTGTTAAAGAGGTTGTCTTTTTTCCATTGTATATCCTTGCTTCCTTTGTCAAAGATAAGGTGTCCATAAGTTCGTGGATTTATCTCTGGGCTTTCTATTCTGTTCCATTGATCTATATTTCTGTCTTTGTGCCAGTACCATACTGTCTTGATGACTGTGGCTTAGCTATCAGGTCATTTCTGAGCCCTCCTGCCTCTTGGTTTGAACTGGGTTAGACCTCCCACAAGCTAGCATACTTCTGGTTCCAGCTTAAGAACTATTTTATTACTTAGAGCCACTGCACAAAAGCACTGCCTGAGAACAATAAATGTGGTCTCTCCAAGACAGGATATTTTCTAAGGAATAAAAGATGCTGTTTTAATCAAACCAATGAGAGCTGAACTATTTAGCATTTCAGTCCTTTAAGTTGATCGTGTTTGCACGCACCATTTCTTGACTCTAATCTAAGAAGAGTTTTCTGTGCATAACTCAACCTACAAAATAATAAAAGACTTCTTTACTGTCACTACTTATTACTCTTCCTTGATCCCAGAGTTACAATTTTACCTTGATGTGTCAATACAAATGGTGACAACTACTGATTGTGTTGACACCGAATCTAGTTTCAGAAACTTTAATTAAAAATATGTGTAGTGATGCATTTCTGCCAAGTGTTAATTAGACTAATTTTTTCCTACCATCTTCCCCATTTTAAGTAGCAGTTATGACTTTGGCATATGTCTTTGTCAGAAAAGGAAATATCTACTTTTCTAGTTTTGGAGGAACACATGAGGAAAGATGGTACTTTATGGCTTTAAGAAATAAATAATAACTAAAATTTAATTAAAAACAACTAAAATTTGACATGAAGAATCCTCATTCAGATTCTAGTTTTGAGATAGTGACCCAAATCAATCTGAATTTGATTCAGAAAAGCTTTTTGGGCTCACTTTGGTTTAGAGATGAAGAATGGGAAGTTTCATACATAGGGTATAAAAACTTGAGCTGATGTGCCTTTGGACAAGGATGCTCTTTTGCATGAAACCCCATATCTTTGATCTTCATTACCACTATTTTCTGGATTCCAAACTAAACCAGAAGTGAGAAAGTATCTCAGAGTTCTCATTGATCCCATTTAGATCCATCTTCTCTTCAAGAACACATTAAAAAAAATTATAGAGATTTCACTATTAAAAAAAAAAAAAAAGGATAGCATTTACATGAGCTGTTTAACATAAGGACTTCCCTGATAGCTCAGCTGGTAAAGAATCCACCTGCAATGCAGGAAACTCTGGTTCAATTCCTGGGTCTGGAAGATCCACTGGAGAAGGGATAGGCTACCCACTGCAGTATTCTTGGGCTTCCCTTGTGGCTCAGCTGGTAAAAAATCAAGACACACACACAAACAGTTTGATTTAATGAAAGTCACTGTTGTTCCAATAGGTTTATTGTATGATATTTATCATCAACAGCAAAATAGACTATGTACCCATCAGTAAAACACTCAACTGCTTCACCTTTGGGGTTTAGCTGAAAGGAGCTCTGGCCCCCTTTTGATTCACTCATAAACAGATGCTTATTGAGTGCCCACATGTGTTAGTCACTGTACTAGCACTTAGGAGTATAAAATTAGAGAGAATGTCTGCTCGGAGGCTATATAGCACATCAGACAGAAACGTGCCTCTTAGGGGAAAATTCTGTAAGGAAAAAAGCTTATCTGTTGGATTCATTCTGAATACCAAGGTTACCTTTACAAATTATCTTTGCAATTTTGGGATCGGTAGAATTGACTGAGATAACTCTCTATGATAATACTTGAGAAATTATTTCTAATTTTTGAAAATTTCATCAAAGGATTGAGAATGCCTGAACTCACGCTGATGAACAAAAACAATAGTTTACTGTTCAGTTAACTCAGTATCTAAATGTTAGATAGATAGAATAAATAAAAATGCTATATCATGGTATTTGAGGATTAACTTCCAATCTATCCTTATAGAAAATTAGTGAATTATTTATTTCTGGCTCTGCACCCTTTTCTGCTTGTTCCGATTCTACTGAGTGCTGTTTTTGGCCTGGCCTTAAATGGCTGTTTCCTTGTATCAAGGCACTTGTTGCTAATTTCAGAGTTTTGTTTTTCTGATTTGCAAATGTACAGGTTCGGATGTTATATAATAGGGTCTCATCAAGTTTATTTCTTAGGAGATTTGCTTTGTTAAGTAAGCTTGGTAAAATGCCTGCCAATATATACTCATTAACTGGGAATAGTTTCTTGATTTGCATATTGCTGATGCTTTCTATTTGTCTCTATTCTGAATGTTCCAGAAGGAAAAATAACATATGGGTTGCATTTGAATTGGAAAAGAATTCAATAGCACAGAAATTACAGGTGCCGTAATGCTTCTCACATCTCTTAACCTTTAGACCCTCTTCTGTTTGCCTGTGTGCATGTTAAGCTGCTTCAGTTGTGTCTGACTTTTTGCAACTTTATGGACTGTAGTCTGCCAGGCTTCTCTGTCCGTGGGATTTTCCAGGCAAGAATACTGGAGTGGGTTGCCATGCCATCCTCCAGGGGATCTTCCCAACCCAGGGATTGAACTCACATCTCTCCTGCATTGGCAGGATATTCTTCACCTGTAGGCACCATCAAAGTATTAGGAGCTGGGACTTCCCTGACCATCCAGTGGTGAAGACTCTGACCTTCCACACGGTTCCACTGTGTGGGATGGGAGTTTGGTCCTTAGTTGTTGTTTAGTCACTAAGTCAATCCCTGGCAGAGGAACTAAGATCTCTGATGCTGCAGGGTGTGGTCAAAAAAAATTAAGAGCTCATGTTCTAACAGGGGCTATACATTTATAATGGAGGTATGTACAAAATTCTGTAAGAATAAATAAGACAGGATAATTAATTGCTCTAGAAGTTGGAGATTCCTGGAAAGTTTCACAAAGGAGCTACATCTTGAGAAGAGACCAGGCATTTGCAAGGGGAAAAAAGTGAGGGAAAAAAAGTGCAGAAGACTTTCAGCTAAAGAGGAAAAACATAGCATGAGTAAACTTTCATTATGCTTAATTCCGTCATTACTTTTATGTAGTTAGAATCCTGGATTTCCCTGGTGGCTCAGATGACAAAGAATCTGCCTGCATTGTGGGAGACCAGGGTTCAATGCCTGGATTGGGAAGATCTCCTGGAGAAGGGCATGACAACCCACTCCAGTATTCTTGCCTGGAGAATTCCACGGACAGAGGAGCCTGGCTGGCTACAGACCACGGAGCTGGACACGACTAGCGACTAACACACACAACACACAATTAGAAGATAGTTTACTCTGGGTCTGCTAACAAAAATGAAGCCCAACCCTAGAAGATGAGAAGACTAGCTCTTCAACTTCAACTTTCTGTATCCCACAAACACCAGCTTTCCTGGAAAGCTGTGAAATTCCTTTTCACATCCAAAGCATCTGTCCTGTACCCTCCTTCACTCAGGACATTTGCTTTCTCCTTTTAAGGCAGCAATTCTTCATTGCAAAATGTTTAAGATAAAACCTCAATAACTGGTCATAATTGATATAGTACTCTTTCCAGGAGTAATAGTATTTTAACAGGCTGATTCCAAATGCAAAAAGGTTTAGTGAAAAGTAGTGAATCTTTATTTGTGGAATTTTTGTCATTTTGGTAGATTGGTGGAGATATGTCTTAGTACAGTAACTTTAATGTCTACTCTCATAGCATGGACAGAACTGTGAAATATTATCCTTCCCTTGAATAATCAGATGTTAACTTTGTGTCTTAGCCACGGGAAATTTGTTTCATTTGCCCTTTATGACCATGATTACATTTTTCCCAATCCATGAGGAGCTGATTTCACTGGAAACTGGAATATCTTTTTCAGCCTTAATTTATTTTAAAACAAGGGAATTTTTTTTAAAAAGTGTGGAGAAGCATTTTTACTCATTTAGCTGAACAAGCTTGCATTAAGAGTGTCTTCCTTCTGTAATGAGACTTTAAAATGGTAATTTACCTAACTTTTTTCATTTTTGTGAAAAGCCTCCCACCACTGTTCTGGTTTCTCCACTAGTAAGTGAAAATGTAATGGGAATACATTCATTACATTTTCTAATAAGAGTCTGTAGCTATTGGTCCTAAACTCTAGAGAAACCGTAAGTCCCTAATTAGAGTTTATCAATTGCAATTAAGCCTTTCAACTACTCCCTAGATGTACTTGAGAAAAGGAAAATGAATGGCTAATAAATTTGAGGAAAGAATGAAAGCTCTTTCTATGACTGTCAAGGGGCCTGCTATCAACCTGTGGGAGAAAACCTCTCCCCGCATTTGGGAAGTGATTGCGGGAATAGATGAGCTTTATCTTCCTGAGACAGTCTCAGGACTTGGGTAGTTGGCGCAGTGGCTCCTATGGAGATGGGTTGGTCTTAGGCATGATGGCTCTGATTGCCTTTGCACACTTTGGGTCAATACTGTAGAGGTGCCTGCTTACCATTCACTGTTTCAAGTGTCCCAGTTTCAAAATCCTGGAGTTAAGCACTGAGGGTGAGGCAGAGAGTGTATGGAAGGGACTCACTACAAACTGGAGAAGCAGGACAGAGATGAGATGTGGTGTTTGGTGTGAAGGCCAAGGATGGCGTGCAGGAAGGTGAAGGTTCCTTGGAGCCATGCAGGGACCTGGGGATGACCCTCAGGGTTTCTCAGCTGCAGTCTTTCAGGAGTGACTACGGAGTCTTGCTCATGAGGTCCAGTAGATGGAAAGAGCCCCTCTGTTTAACTTCTTCTGGCTGGGTACCTGCGGTTGCAGTATGCTTGACCTGGGACCCTGTTCTTGGTTCTGTGTCTGAAGGACTCTAAGCTCCTCACCCTTGGTTTCTTGCCTCCTGCTCGCAGGACCTGAAAGTTAGACAGCATTCTGGTTATCTACATCTGTGGAACAACAAACCATACATACAACTTAGATGCTGAAGACAGTTAAGATATTTCCTTTTTTTCATACAAATCTACAGCTTGGGCAGACTCCCATGGGAACAGCTAGTCTCTTTTCCAAGGTGTTAGCTGGGACTGTTTGATTGGAGGATGGAGGACTTGCCTTCAAGATTTCTCACTCATATGGCTGGAAGACTGGAACCGGCTGTTTCCAAGCAGCTCAACCGGACCTGTGAGCCCAATACTTTGAGCCTTTTCATGGGCTGCTCAGGCTTCCTCAAAGTGTGGTGGCTAAATTCCAGGGGAACCAGGCAAAAGTTAAAGGGACTTTACAAACCTAGACTTGGAAGCCACTCAATGTCACTGCATTCTATTTACGAAAACAGTCACAAGTTTGGCCAGATTAGAGGAGGAAGGGACTTGGACTCCTCACTTGATAAGGGAGTGGCCAAGTCCTAGAAAGACATATGATGACCATCTTCAAAAGATGTAACAATGTGGTCCCTTCTGCTGAGGGGTCCTGTTCATGGGGGGCCTGATGCTCTGTGTTCTCTATCTCCAAGTCTCATGAGTCTTCAGCCTCCTGATGCCTTCATTGGACCTTCTGAATGTACTGCAGCCCCCACCGAACCTTTTATATGTGTCAACTGCCTAATGAAATTGTAATGTCTGGAGTACTCTTATAAAATTAACTCTAAATTAGCTTACAGACTAGATTTCTCATCTGTAAAATTAAGCAATGTGGAGTAATTTTGCAGGTTCCTTGAACAAGAATATTCTCTATCTGTAGCTTTCTTAATATTAAGAAGATTATGTACTATGAGGAATACTTCATGCAACAACTGGCTTACAGTCTTCAAAATATCAGGGTCATGAAGACAAAAGAATGCAGAACTGTTTCATATAAAAGGAGACTACAAAGACAAGACAACTGCAAACCAAGATAGTTCTTGATCCACCTCCTAGAGTAATAAAAATAAAAGTAAAAATAAACAAATGAGACCATATAAAAGTTTTTGCACAGCAAAGGAAACCATAAACAAGACCAAAAGACAATCCTCAGAATGGGAGAAAATATTTGCAAGCAAAGTAACCAATAAGGGAATAGTCTCCAAAATATACAAACAGCTTATGAAGCTCAATATCAAAAAAACAAACAACCCAATCAAAAAATGGGCAGAATATCTAAACAGACTTTTCTCCAAAGAAGACATACAGATAGTGAAAAAGCACATGAAAAGATGCTCAACATCACTAATTATTCAGTTCAGTTCAGTTCAGTTCAGTCGCTCAGTCATGTCCGACTCTTTGAGACCCCATGAATCGCAGCATGCCAGGCCTCCCTGTCCATCACACACTCCCGGAGTTTACTCAGATTCATGCCCATCTGAGTCGGTGATGCCATCCAGCCATCTCATCCTCTGTCGTCCCCTTCTCTTCCTGCCCCCTCCAAGCATCAGAGAAATGCAAATCAAAACTATAGTGAGATATCACCTCACACTGGTCAGAATGGCCATCAGCAAAAAATCTGCC
This sequence comes from Cervus canadensis, assembly GCF_019320065.1. Classification (NCBI taxonomy): domain Eukaryota; kingdom Metazoa; phylum Chordata; class Mammalia; order Artiodactyla; family Cervidae; genus Cervus; species Cervus canadensis. Next base: position 26,655,270 of record NC_057391.1, read on the forward strand.
AACAATAAATGCTGGACAGAGTGTGGAGAAAAGGGAACTCTCCAACACTGTTGGTGAGAATGTAAATTGGTGCTGCCAATATGAACAGTATGGAGATTCCTTAGAAAACTAAATATAGAGAATTCCCTGGCAGTCCAGTGGTTAGAACTCTGCACTTTTGCTGCTGGGAGCTCAGGTTCATTCCTGGTGGGTATGCAGGATACCACAAGCTAGGTGGCCTGGCAAAAAGCAAACACATTTTAAAAATCCCTAAATATAGAACTACCATATGATCCAGCAATCCTACTCCTGGGCATATATCCAGAGAAAATCATAATTTGAAAAGATACATGCACCACAATATTCATTGCAGCACTATTTACAATAACCAAGACACGGAAGCAACTTAAATGTCTCTCAACAGAGGAATGGATGAAGAGATGTAGTACATATACACAGTGGAATATTGCTCAGCCATAAAAAAGAAGGGAATAATGCCATTTACAGCAACATGGATGGACCTAGAGATTATTATACTGAGTGAAGTAAGACAGAGAAAGACAAATACCATATGATATTCCTTATATGTGGAATTTTAAAAAATGGTACAAATGAACTTACTTATGAAACTGAAATAGAGTCACAGATATAGAAAACAAACTTATGGTTACCAGAGAGCAAGTGGATAAACTGGGAGATTGGGATTGGCATATACACTACTATACATAAAATCAGTCAGGACCTATTGTATAGCACAGGGTACTCTACTCAATACTCTGTAAAGACCTATATGTGGAAAGAATCTAAAAAAATAGTGAATATATGTATATGTATAACTGATTCACTTTGCTGCATACTGGAAAGTAACACAACATTGCAAATCAACTATACTTCAATAATAATTAAGAAAAAGACATGGACAACTAAATGCAGTGTGTGATCCTAGATATAGAAAAATTGCTGTAAGAATATTATCGGCAAAATCAGCAAAATTAAAATACTATATAAACAATAGGCATTATGCAAATATGCATAGAATTTAAATGAGTTTAATTTGAATATATTTGAATTCCAATACTTAGAATGGTACATGACAGCAATCATAAAAATCAATGTTTGTTTATATTCCAAATAAACACCCACTAATCAGCAGTGAGGCATGGTCAGGTGAGGAAAATAAGTAGAAAAACATTTACTAAATATTTTCCCTTTTAGGATCTTTTAGTAACTCCAGCAGTAATTCAGCTCAGGGTTTCCTTGACTTCATCTGACCTCCTTCCAAAGCATGAGAGCCTCCCACCCCTGTAGGCAGTAGAGAAACGGAGAGAGCGCTCAGCTTGTGCTCTAGCTCTGGTTGATCACATTCCCATTTGCACCATCCTTACCGACTCCCTTTAGATTCGGGGCTTTACCCATGTCTTGTCAGTTCTACTGGAATCTGCTCCTTTGCCTGCCCAGTTCCAAAGTTGGACACGTCCCTCCTCTTAATTGAAAGTCCCCTCTACAGAGTTTCGATCTGTTGGATTCCATGCTGTGGGGTAACCCTTATGAGTCCTGGATTTTCATTGCCTTGCTTCTGTAAGTATCAGCATCAAGTCCAAACGAGACTTCATTCTCCCACCTACTGCCAAAGAGCAATGCCAATTCTTTATATTGTGTCTGTCAAAACTACTAAATAAATTTTAAATATTAAGGGGAGGTCTTATTTCACGACTGAAGCACCCTGGTCTTTACCTTTCTGTCCTCTACTGATTTCCTTCCCACCACCTGGCCCTCAGGCTGATTTACCTGTCAAGACGCTCCCCACCCCTTTCCACCCAATCCATTTTCTCCCCTTCCCCTCTTTCCCACTTTTTATTGATATGATGAAGCTCAGTTTAGCTACCTTCTTTCATTTTCCCCCTCTCACTTTTTCTCACCCATTTCTGGTTCTACTCTGGCAGTTCAAATATAGGAACTGTTCTGGGATCAATCAACAGAGATCAAGAGAGTGAGAAGATGCTAGCAAACACAAGATTCTCTTTTCTGAATGGGAGGAAAGATAGGAATTGGAAACATTTAGATGTTATTTTAAGTGTGAAAGTGTCAGTTGCTCAGTTGTGTCCAACTATTTTTAATCCCATGGACTGTAGCCCGCTAGGCTCCTCTGTCCACAGAATTCTCCAGGCAAGAATACTGGAGTGGGTTGCCATTCCCTTCTCCAGGGGATCTTCCCGACCCAGGGATTGAACCTGGGTCTTCCACATTGCAGGCAGATTCTTTATTGCTTGAGCCACAGGGAAGCCCAAAACTCCCATCAAAATAGGTCATCGTAAAACACTGCATAAATGGAATGAATGAATGCTCCCATAGAAATCAAGGTACAAAAAAAGATCATTTTTTTTTTCATCAAGTCAAATCTGTTCCTCAGCCTGCCTTTTAAAGATCAATGGGATGCCTGATATCAATGTTTTGTATCGCTTCTTCCCCTTGCCACCCACCCTTCCTTGTATTATAACCAGGATCTTCAGTTTTGTTCTTTCAGGAAAGTGGGAGAGAAGAGTTAGCCATTCATCATGGTCCCTACTGACCCTACTGACATTCTCCCCATCCAACTGCTGTGAGGACTGAGGGGCAGCCATCCACTGAACCCCATCCCTTGATGGCAGACCTATGCAGGGACATTCACTGTTGCTATGTCGGAGACCACATCACACAGCTTCCAGCCTCCATGGGCATTCCCAAGCCCTCTACCATCCTGATGTCATAAACTCTGATTACAAATTGTGCAAATTCACTGTTACCTTGTGAAGAGCTCTAATAATGTTATAGGAAATTTTATTTTATTCTATTAGTTTTGATTGACAAGTTAGTCTTAATGTTATGAAAAGTTATACAAAATGCAAAATAAGTGAATCTCTTTTAAATCTCAAAAGATTTCGTTTTTCACATATCTGCTTGTTAAAGAGTAATGCAAGATCTTTAAACTGTATTAAGGCTACATTTCTGATCTTCTTCCATTATACAATCCAATGACTGAAAACGAATTCTCCTTAATCAGAAAACAAAGTTAATTCCTGACACTGCAACAATTTGTCTTGCTATATGGTGATATTTGTAGGGAGCTAAAATAGCATGACAGCACAAATCCTTCTGACTTGTGGAATTTCTAAGAAGATGGTTAAAACTGCATTCTGCAGTCATGCAAATTAGTATACTCCTCCTCTATAGCCTCAGGTACTGGAACAAAACAGGAGCAGTTCTCAGTATAACTAAGCTGTTGAGATAAACAGTCCAGACTCAAAACAGTAAATAGAAACCATCAATTCTTTGTGTCCCTAAGCCGATGAAGCTTAGAGTTCTCTGGTGTCTCTTTACAAGAGGACAGCTAGGTGTAAGGAGTGCCATAGGGAATCTAAAGAGTTAATTGTTTTTAGATTCATTTAAAAAAAAACTGATGTGTTAAATAGGTCTTTATCTTCTTGATACATATATCATTCTTTCTATTTGCCAGGGTCACATGAACAGAACTACATCAAGAAGGCATGTATTTGGGTTTGTATTCACAGCAAGTGGTTCACATTCATGGATTACACACTGTGCCAGGAAATAGAACATATGGGCCACACTCCTAAAAATTTATATATACAGGGGCCCAGGACTTCAAACTATGTTTTATTCCATAGAAAGACCCAAATACACTTTACTAATTAGTCATACATATGCACTTGCTAAATGCTGAGAGTTACTTGTTTGTTAGCTGCTCAGTCATGTCTGACAAGAATACTAAGTGGAGTGGGTTGCCATTTCCTTCTCCACAGGGGATCTTCCTGACCCAGGGATCAAACCCATGTCTCCAGCATTGCAGGCAGATTCTTTCCCATCTGAGCCACTAGGGAAGCTCAAATGCTAATAGAGTTACTTGAGAAACCCAGAAAAAAAGAGATTTAACTCTATAGTTCTACTTTTCCTTTGAAAAGGAAAAAAATTTTCACTTACAACAGCATTTACCTAGGAGCTAAATGTTGTATTACCACAACTGGATTTAACTAGGTGAGCCTGTTGAAAGACCATGATTTGGCCAATAGATTTTTGACAAAGGTGCAAAAACAATTCATTGGAAGAATGTTAGTGTTTTCAACAAACAGTGCTGGAGGAATTGGACATTCATAGATAAGGAAATGAACCTCAATATAAAACCTCATACCAAAAATTAACTGAAAATGGATCATAGACTTAAATATAGAATGGAAAACTAAAATTAGAAGAAAACATAGTAAAATAGCTTATGGACTTAGGGCTTGGATCAAACAAATGCATGATCCATAAAAGAAAAAATATCCATAAACTGACATTAAAATTTTAAAATTTTGCTCTGTGAAAACTGTTAATAGGATGAAAGAAAAGCTATAGACTGGAAGAAAATGTTTGCAAATCACATACTTGACAAGGGATTTGTACTTAAAATATAAAAATAATTACCCAAACTCACCAAGAAAAAATAATCCAAGAAGAAAATAGGCAAAGAACATGAAGAGACATCTAACCAAGGGGAATATATAAATGGTATTTAAGCAATGTTCACCATCATTAATCATTAGGTAAATAAATGCAGGTCAAGACGGTGATGAGCTATTACTGCAAATCGATTAGAATAGCTAAAATAAAAATAATTGCAACCCAATACAGGAGACAACCCATGTGCCCTGCAGTTGAACTGTGGAGTCTGAACCACTAAACCACCAAGGAAGTCCTTGTGTGGTGTCTTTAAAAGGAGGGTGCAGTTAATGGAGAGAATATGTTCTTCATCACTGATTCTCAATCAGAGGTGCCTGCTGCTCTAAAGAGTTTAACAGAGGCTTTTGAACTGCATCCCCAGTGATTACAGATTGGCCTTCTGGGGGGTGTGGCCCTTTGTTGAGAATTCTGCTATGGGGTGCTGTACTGCCGATGAGAGTATATGAATGGGAGTGTACAGGTAAGCATCTCCCAGGAGGGTGGAAAGGACAGGGAGGATATATCTACTGTTCTAGATAAAGGGAGTGGAATGAATTGTTCATTCACTCATTCTTTCACTCATTCATTCTAAAAACATTCAGCATATGCCATGTGCAAAGGTAATGTAAAAAAAAGGAAACATATTTTGTGTTGGCTAATGATGAGAATTAAGTACTTACGCATGCCACACATAAGGTTAGGAGTTTTACATATGTTAGTTCATTTAATCTCCCAGGTGACACTAGCAGTAAAAAATCTGCCTTCCAATGCAGGAGATGCAAGACACGTAGATTTGATCCCTGGGTTGGGAAGATCCTCTGGAGTAGAAAGTGGCAACCACCCCAGTAGTCTGGCCTGGAAAATTCCATGGACAGAGGAGCGTGGTGGGTTACAGTCCATAGGGCCACAGAGTTGCAGAGAACTAAGCAACTGAGGACACATAACTTTGTGAAGCAGGAATAACGCACATCTTATGGATCAGGAAACCTGACCTCAGAGAGATTAAGTAATGTCCTGGGTACCACATCTTCACAGTGCCAGGATAGAATGAAAGCCAATGAAATTTGGTTTTGATTTGCATGCTTTCTGTATCTAACCCACTCTCTGTTTTCAGGGTCATCCTCTTCTTGAACAACTCCAGGGGGCACCATTCCTATTGAATTCTGCAAATGGTACCCCTGGAGCACAAATCAGGAGGGAAATCAAAATGGCTTTGATTAAAATGCGCTATTTCAAGAAGTTTATAGGTTAACTCTGGAGTGAGGACCATTGTGAGCACATTCCTAAAAACAACATAAAATAACAAAAGAGGATAGAGGTTGAAGGGATTCATTCTGCCAGGATTTGAGGGTGTGGTATCTGAGAGAGTGTAGAAGAAGCAGCATTTGAGCTGAGCTGGGAAGGATGGATAAGCTCATGACAGATAATTGTGTGGGAGAGAGATTTTCCTGGAGAGAGAGTGGTATGTTCTGTAAGGCCTTTCCAAGGACTTAAGATTAGTATAATTTAGCTGGAAAAGGTTAGACTTACATCGTGGAGAAGATGGATAAGTAAGAGGGATAGAAATGAAAGATACGAAGTCTAAGCATACACCTTTATAGATATCTCGCCAATTCTGTGTCTCGCCTCATTTCCTCCATCAATACAGAGAAGAATCTAGAACTGGTTAGTAGAGTGACACTGATAATGTAAAATCCCATCTACTATTCCAGTAATTTAAGATCTCAAAAAAATGAGGATAGAATTCTTTATAAGTGAGCAGTTGAGTAGGGTCTCTGCACCTAACCCTCCTCTTGCCTCCTTCCAGCTCGACCTCCACATACTCAACTACCTTTGAAACATCAGGCTTTCCTTCCCAATGAGTTGGCAGCGCCTCCTTGGGAAAAATAAAGAAATTTGTTTTGCTGCTCCAAAAATCCAACTTGGTTAAGAATGAGGATTTTCTTGGCTCATAGATAAGACATCTCTCATATTCTTCCTACCCTGCTCAGATGTTCCTACCTCTCGTCTCTTGACTGCATTGACTAGAGGTGCTTGGTTTGGATTTGGGTGCAGTAATTTGCTCACATACCACACAGAGGTTGTGAAGGAAATGAGCATGATATCAACTACTGCTGGGTCAATGGATTTGGGGAAATGAAGAAATGTGTCCCATAGAGATGAGTGCTGTTTCAGAGCAGTTTAAACTGTGTCCAGAAATTAGTTCCATAGGAAGAAAATTAAACTGTCCTAAAGTTCTGAACTCTGCTTTCACTCTGCCTACAGAGATGACAAGGAGTTACTTTCACCCCACCCACCCCTATCTACTATGACATGCTGCCCCACCCGGCTAGAGATGACAGGTCCAGCTGTATGTGGAGAATGCCATCATCAAGGAGATACCTTTTCTGAAACTTGTGACATTCAGTTGGAAATCTCAGTGGGAGCGGAAGGAATCTCTGTTGGGAAGAGAAGGGTGAGCTCAAGGGCATCATCACAAGCTGGGCTTCCTAATGTGTAAAGAGAGTAGAAAGAAAAGGGAAATGCAGGGAGGGCTATGAAAGGAGAAGAAGGTACAAGAAGGAATTAAAAGGGGAATTAAAACTAAAACAAAAAAAGCTTCAAAGAAAGAGAGAAGGAAGAGAAGATGGAATGTGAAAGGAGATTTGGTGTTCTCCTTTTGTTAGATTGGGTTCAGTCCTGAATTTTAATTTTGATGCAGTGGAGCAGATACCATCCCTGAGAACATGACATTTTCAAAATAACCCCTTTCGGTCATTATATCCTGTTGCTCAGGCTACTTTATCTGTTCCCATTTCAGGATCAACCCAGCCATAATATCTAGAGTTTGTAAAAAAGTAGGATGGCTATAGACCAACAGAAATCAGCCAACCAATTCTTTTATATCCTCCACTTTTTCTATTATTCTTTTTTCCTAAGTCTCCCTGAAGGTCAGGGTTAGAAATAAACTCTTGGTGTGTTTGCCAATAGACACAAACTTGAGTTCTCCTAGCACTTTACCCACCAATGTGCAGGCAAGAAAGGGGCAAGGTAGCCAAAGTGTAAAAACACTTTTGTGAAAACAAAAAGATTTCTGTACTCCAGTGGGATTCATTTATGAGATTCATTGAAGAGATATGATCTGGCTTACTGAAATCTAGCAAAATATTGCAACTGATCCTGAAATACGAAAAGGGTCTCTGGGGCATAGGTTTAGTCTTGGTTCTGTCTTGTCTAGTCAAACCTTTTCTCTGCTCCTTCCTGGGCTAATGATTGTGTTGAACACTAGAAGCTTTGTCTTCATAACACATGTTTATATTAACAACATAGGAGACCTACAATGGAAGAAGCTGGACAGGACCCATTGGATGATGTGTAAGTAACAAGAATGAGAAACTAGTATGGGAAGCATCTACTGCAACCCAGTAAGGAAGAAAACCGTGACTGTGCAGGACAGTATTCTCAAGCCGGGAAGCCTTCCTGGGGAGGAAATGCATTGGTTTCAGTTCTTTGGACTTCATCAGACTAGAAGTGGGGTTTGTAGAGATAGCCAATGTCTCCAAAAGCAAATCAGTCTTACTTGGGGGAAAAGACCCCCATCCCTGCCCCTTACCCAGTCCATGTTCCTACATGACTAGTACAGAAGGTTTTCAATATAATAAACTCCTTAGTAGACTATAACAAAGGGAGACTGCAAGCATGCCTCTTCCTTGAATTCTTTGTGACTAGTACAGAAGGTTTTCAATATAATAAACTCCTTAGTAGACTATAACAAAGGGAGACTGCAAGCATGCCTCTTCCTTGAATTCTTTATGGGTGTGGCGTGGAGTCCACATACTCTGTATAAAGTTTTTGAAAACAAGGAAGCTAGAATATAATTATTCAAATGAAAAAAAAATATTTCTTTTGCTTCATAAAAGATTTGTGTTGTAATGGGTTCCATTTATAATATTTAAAATTAAGATGTGATTTGACTCCAAGGATTTGCTTTATGCAAAACATTATAGAAATCAATTTATTGTGGACAATGATAATGTAAGGCTGGTGAGGCATAGTGACAACAAAAGACAGGGCAATAAATGAGATGACAGCTGCTATGTTTTCCTGTCCTGAGTTTGGTAATGAAGATGATTTTCCTGCAGGCAGGAGGTGATGGAAATACCGAAACTAGAAGTCACAAAGCAGAACCTGGACTCTCTGAACTCAGACCTTGAAAAGGACTTGCAGAGAATGGATGAGGCAAATCAGGTTCTTCTCAAAAAAATTCAAGAGAAAGAAGAAACTATTCAAAGGTCAGGCTTTGTAGTTGGATGGGAAAGGTCTCCTCATCTGAATGCCCCTTGGGATCAAGAGGTGGGTGGGAGGAAACTTTACTTCTTTGTCCACGAATTGAGGCAAGTTGTTTAAATTCTGAACCATAAACAGCGGTGTCCTCAAAAGGTTTTATGTACAGATTTTTCATTACATTTCCACTTTAAGTCATTTTATTGCCACTGCATTGGGTGGTCACTTTGGCTCCCTGAGACCTTGGCAGTAGCTTCCCAAGCTGGGACCCTGGCAGCTTCCTTTGGATTGAGCCACCCACCCCGGGGTGACTTATGTTTCAGTCTGGAAAGAGATATCATGCTGTCGGTCAGACAGGCCAGAGAGAGGGAGGAGCTGAACCACCTCATATCTGAGAAGGAGGAAGCCCTAAGGAACCTGGAATTAGAGACGGCAAAGCTGGTAAGGAGGTGTCTAGAAAAGGACAGTGTGATGCATTTTGCTGGCAGTCCACCACTCTCTCTTTCCCAGGGGACCATCATTGCTGGTCACTGCTGTGTCTGTGGAAATCACAGCTGTCTAACAGTGTTTTGGGCATGATGTGCTCGGCATGGGGGCGAGACCTGGGCTCTGTTCCCAGATCCTCTGTGTGGGGCCCTTGTCCCTGGATGGGATTTCAGTGACCCAGTGAGGAAGAGGGTTTGAGAGCAGAGTGCGGTTTGTATCCTTTACCTCTTTCTTTCCCCAGGAAAAAAATAAGGAAATTCTAAGCAGGAGCGTGGTGGAGGTGCAGAAGGAGGTAAGGTGGGCCCTGCATTTTTTTGGGGGGGGGCGGGGGTGGTCCCAGGATAATAAGCTCACTCTTGAAAGGAGGCTCATTTCTTAATAGTCCCAATAGGGTCCATCATTTTCCCAAACTCCCCAATCAGAAAGACAGAAGGAAGAGGAACTGGCAAAATGTGTGTGCTCCCTCCCAATCCTCCTTCCAAATCTCTTAGAACAAACTGGCTAATTGATACCATCCTTTGTCCTCTGGGAATTACAGCTCTGGGATGGGAAGTTTAAAGGAATGTGAGAGGAGAGAGTCGTCCCTCCCTCCCACAACTGCGATGCACCAGTTTCTCTTCCTTCTCTCCCCACCTGCCTTGCCTCCTTTGTGCCGTACTTTTCATGGGCTCTGGGAACAAAAAGGTCTGTTCAGCTGGCGTGGAGTCAGGCAGATTCCAGAGGAAGGAAGAGACACTTTTCTATTAAGCTTCCATCTGGGATCTGAATTAATTAACCACTGTTCTCCTACATTGAGACCTTCAAGTCTGACTCTATCCCACGTTTTCATGTCCGGATGCCTTACTCAGTTTACAATTTGGGGGATGGTATTTCAGATTTCAAAGAAATTTAAGAATGTTGGCCTGGATAAAGAAGCCCTAAAGCAGATGTTGGCAGAATTGAAGGTGAGTAGAAAAGCAAATATACCGATTTTCTGGGAGATGTGGTGTCTTTCTAATTTTGGGGAGGAATAGCTTCCAAGAACCCACCAGGCTAAGTCTGTCTGTATGCTCACAGAGGTAAGCCAGTGTCCTTTATTCCCTCTGCTTTACCCCCTGACCTGGGCGGCACTCATAAATTATTTTGCAGCATTCATAACTCTAGTTTTAGTCACACTGGTGGCAGCGATGTCTACAATGCCCCAAAGTGAAGGGAATTGCTCCAGAGACCTCTTCATCCATCAGCCAAAAACACATACGTTCTGAATGCCCTCTAAAAATTTATTATCTAAATGACACACAAATACAGATAGTCAAGGAAGAAGAGAATACTAACTTCCACAATTGCAGGAGGATAGGTCAACAATTGTAATTGATTTTCTAACCCATTGTTTATAACTTAGGGAGTTTTTTTTTTTTTTAATTTAATTGAATGTTTTACTAGGTGGCAAACCCAATGAGGGCATGAATTTTTGTCTGTGTGCTTCACACCTATTTCCCCAGTGCCTAGAATAATGCCTGGCACGTGGTAGTAGTTAGGTAAATATTTGTTGAATGAAAAGATGAATTGGATGCCCAGTAGAGGGCAGAAATCTTATTAAGATGCTCTCTGCAGCTTTATGTGGCAAATATGACCATTTGGCTGAGCCCAGCATGCCAGAGCACTCCTGTTCTGTTTTTCTCTGAAAAAGAGGCAGAAGGTTTCTCTTTTGCTCCGTGATTCAGGCTGCATGTGAGTGCACCCAGTGGAGTATAAGATGGAGGAACAGGTTGGCACTTTGATCAGTAGGACTGGAGGAAGAAGGGTGATTAGGTCCAAAGACTGGGCAGTCAGAAAACCAAGGCTTCAACACTGACTCTGCCACTGTGTGATTTTAAATAAGTCATGCACTTAACCACTCCTTGCTTTTGTCTCCTCCTCACCTGTAAATGGGCCAATAATATTGCCCACTCCAGATTGTCATGGTCTGTCCTCACTATATGATAGCCATTATTATCATGCCCTGGGCTTCTCTGGTGGTTCAGCGGTAAAGAGTCTGCCTGCAATGCAGGGCACAGCTTGCAATGCAGGAGATGTGGGTTCGATCCCTCGATCAGGAAGATCCCCTGGAGAAGGACACAACTTAGAGACTAAACCACCACCACCGTTGTCATGCTCGTTGCCTGTCTGGGGGAAGAGGAATGTTACCCATTTGCTTTCACAAAAGAACGCTCTCAACCATCTGCTGTCTTTAACAGGTGAAACTACAGAAGTCAACAGAATCCTGCGCCAGTCAAGAGGAGGAATTGGTCAAGGTAGAGGTGGAGTCTCCTCCCCTGAGGGTCTGTTCAGGATACAAATGAGAGAGAACCCCAGAGGTTTTAGAAAGAGAACAGTTGGAGGCACAGGAAGGGGAGGAGCAAGAATATCTGGCAAGTGAATTTCTGACTCACCTGCAGGTAAAGGAAAAGAAAGCTTATATTAAAAGTACTGGTCTTGTCATTCCTTAAATACCCCTCTACCTTAAATACTCAGAGACTGTTGTTGAAGCCCATATCTAAGTGCCCTGAAACATCTCCTGATGTCTCATGTAAAAGGCATATGAGAACCTGGGAAAACAACTTTCTTTGCTCAAAATTAGACCCTGCCCATGAATGATGAGATCGCCGGCTTTATGATGTAGTTGCTTTCCCTGGTAAGAAGTTGCTAGGTAACCAGCCAAGTAGCCAATGCACCAGTTGGGAGCAGCCGAGGCTTCATTGTGATTTAATCCATGAAATTTGTTGATTCTCTTTTCTTTCTAGATAGAGAGTGACTACCAATCTGTGTATCAGCTTTGTGAGGATCAGGCCCACTACATAAAGGTACACGGCCTCTGGGGACAAGTCATAGTAGAGGCAGAATTGTTCCAGTGCCATGGATCCTTTGGCTTCTCATTTAGGCTAAAATCTGCCACTGGGGGAAATATCCTTTATACAACAGAAGCAAAAACAACAACAAGAACCAGATGTATGTTAAGGATTTATTTATACTGGCACATATAGCATTTTTAAGCAATCAACATACAGTATTTTTCTCAATTAGTTTGTCCAATAACCCTTTGAGGATCATGTTGTTATGATCAAGAGGACACAGGTTCAAAGAAGTTCGGTAATGTGCTCTAAAAACATAGATAATAAGTGTGAGAGCTGGGATTTTCCTACAAGCAGGATCCAAAGAAAGAATTCTTTTCCCTTTTTATCCATATGCATCCATCCAGTCACTAATATCCTAATTTTTATTAGAACGTATTCATACTTGTGTGTGTACATCCTTGCGTGCACCATTTGGAAAATTAAGAGTTAGTCTTAAGAGAATCTTTTATCAATGGCATTGAAATGATATATACAGAAATTCTTGATTACGATCAATATTTTTTTTATTTCCATGGGAAGAAATACCAAGAAATTCTGAGACAGATGGAAAAGGAAAAGGAGATGCTGCTTCTCGAAAAAGAAGTGTAAGTTTGGGAAAATGACCCCGTTGGTGGGATGAAGCTATAATCCCCGGTGGTCCTTGAAGGGCAGAGTACTTCTCAGACCAGTTTGTATCACTATAAATAGCCCCCATCAAGTTATCCCTGTCAACTTCTGCCCCGTGTTCTGTGCTGAAAAATCATCACCATTCAGGCTTCTCTCTTGCCTTTCTCAGCAGTTGGTGTTTAAAAGGTCTCTTTTTTACGTTCTTTTCATGCATCCTCAGTTGAGTATTGTTCTTGAAAAAACTGATTGTGCTGACCCCTTTCCCAGGACATGGTGAACCCCCACTGGGGGCCCCAGTGATAGCCATTTACATACGTTCTGTATTTGTAGACTTGCATGGTTTAGGACTTGACACACTTTCCCTTGTTTGCTTATACTCTTCAACCGTGTTATGTATTATGTCGTATTATGCAATATACAGAGAGTGCACAAATCTCAAGTGGTGTGTTAACAGGACTCAGATCAAGATATAGAACATTCTGAGTTCTAAGGCTCAACGACTCCCTGTGTTCTCTTCTCAGTCATCGTTTCTTGCAAAGGTAACCATGATTCTAACTTCTATCATTTCTTCTTGGTTTTGTCTGATCTTGAACCTCATGTGAACTCAGGATGTTCTCGCTTGTCGCTGGCTTTCACTGACATTTACCCACATTGCTGCGTGGCCCTGTGGCTCATCCTTTTCCTAGCTGTATATAGTATTCTATTGTAGGAATGTGGCACAATTTATCTATTTTACCATTGATGAACATTTTGGTTATTTCCAGTTTGGGGTTATTCAATTAAAGTTGTTATAGACATTTTTGTGCATGTATTTTGGTTAACATATATACTCATTTCTGTCAGTTATATACCAAGGAGTAAAAGTCCTAAGTCATCGAGTATACATATCTGTGGCTTTACCAGACAAAGTCAAATGATTTTCCAAAGTGGATTACCAGAATCTCCTCCAATGAGAATCTATACTAGTTCCAGTTATTTCTGTTCCTCATTTTTACTTCATATTTACAGTCTTTTTAATTTTAGCCACTCTGGCAAGAGTATAGTGATATCTAATTTTTATTTTAATAATGCATTTCACTATTGATTATTAATATGTATACCTTAAAATGCTTACTTGAAATTTTGTTATCTGCTTTTATAATAAGTCTTTTACTTTTATTTGGGAGATTATCCATCCTTTTCTTATTGGTTTATAAGATTTCCTTATATTTTTTTCATGAGGTCCATTGTCAGATATGGATGGACACACACACACTCACACACATACATATATATATTACAGTCATTTCTATGGCTTTTCTGTTTTACTCTCTTAATGGAATCTTTTGATAAACAATCTCTTAATTTTAAGGAAATCCAATCCATGAAACTTTTTTCTTTTCTTTTTTTGCTCAGTGCTTTTTCTCGGTAATAAAACTATTCTCTAATGCCTTCCCAAAGAATTTTCTGTTTGTTTTTCCTTTTACATTCAAATGAATGTAAACATTCATATGAAATTTGTTTTTTGTTTTTGTTGTTTTTTTTTTGTGGTGTGAGGTAGAGATCAAGATACATTTTTTTTCCATGTGTGGATAGCCAGTTGGCCCAGCATCATTTATTTAAAAGAGCATGCATTTTCAGTAGTGTCTTGTTTTATAAGTAAGGTGACATATTAATATATGTGTGAGTCTGTTTCTGGATATTTTATTCTGTACCATTAGTTTGTGCCTCTATCCTGTGCCAATACTACACAAGGATAGAGGCATAGACGACAAGCATAGACTACCAGAATTCTTAAAGAGATGGGAATACCAGACCACCTTACCTGCCTCCTGACAAATCTGTGTGCAGGTCAAGAAGCAACAATTAGAAGTGGACATGGAACAATATACTGGTTCCAAATTGGAAAAGGAGTACTTTAAAGTTGTATATTGTTACCCTGCTTATTTAACTTGTATGCAGAGTACATCATGTGAAATGCCAGGCTGGATGAAGCACAAGCTGGAATCAAGATTGCCAGGAGAAATATCATTAACTTCAGATATGCAGATGACACCACCCTTATGGCAGAAAGCAAAGAATAACTAAAAAGCCTATTGATGAAAATGTAGAGGAGAGTGAAAAATCTGGTTTAAAACTCAACATTCGGAAAACAAAGATCATGGCATCCAGTTTCATCACTTCATGGCAAATAGATGGGGAAACAATGGAAACAGTGACAGACTTTATTTTCTTGGGCTCTAAAATCACTGCAGATGGTGACTATAGCCATGAAATTCAAAGATGCTTGCTCCTTGAAAGAAAAATTATGACCAACCTAGACAGCATATTATAAAGCAGAAACTTTACTTTGCTGACAAAGGTCCGTATAATAAAAGCTATGGTTTTTCAGTAGTCATGTATGGATGTGAGAGTTGGATCATAAAAATTGGACCAAAAATTGATGCTTTTGAACTGTGGTGTTGGAGAAGACTCTTGAGAGTCCCTTGGACTGCAAGGAGATCCAATCAGTCAATCCTAAAGGAGATCAGTCCTGAATATTCATTGGAAAGACTGATACTGAAGCTGAGACTCCAATACTCTGGCCACCTGATGCGAAGAACTAACTCATTTGAAAAGACCTGATGCTGGGAAAGATTGAAGGCAGGAGGAGAAGGGGACGACAGAGGATGAGATGGTTGGATAGCATCACTGACTCGATGGATGAGAGTTTGAGCAAGCTCCGGGAGTTGGTGATGGAGAGGGAAGCCTGGTGTGCTGCAGTCCATGGGATCGCAAAGAATCGGATATGACTGAGCAACTGAACTGACTGACTGACAGGGATTACAATTACAATTTAGTTTTATAATTAATTTGACTTAGCAGATCTTAAATTCTGCAACTTTTTGCTGTTCTTCAAGACTATTCAAGACTATCTTAGCTATTCTTGGCTCTTCGAATTTCCATATAAATTTTAAAATTGGTTTCTAAATTTCTACCAAAAAAATATTGCTGAAATTTTGGTTGTAATTATATGGAATCTATAAATAAATTGAAAGTGAAAGTGAAGTCGCTCAGTCGTGTCCGACTCTTTGCGACTCCATGGACTGTAGCCTACCAGGATCCTCAGTCCATGGGATTTTCCAGGCAAGAATACTGGAGTGGGTTGCCATTTCCTTCTCCAGGGGATCTTCCCAACCCAGGGATCGAACCTGGGTCTCCCGCATTGTAGGCAGACGCTTTACCGTCTGAGCTACCAGGGAAGCCCCATAGATAAATTTGGAGATTAACAATATCTAAACAACATTGAGTTTTCCAAGTCATGAACATTTTTATCCCTACATGTTATTTAGATCTTATTTAATTTTTCATAAACATGTTTTGTAGTTTTCTGTAGTGTTTTGTGCATCTTTCATCAGATTTATTCCTAGATTTGATATTTGATATTTTTGATGCCATTGTAAATAAGATAATTGTTAGTTTGATTTTCTAATTCATTACTAACAGTATATAGAAATACAATTCATTTATAGATTGAACAATGTTCGGGTTAGGGGCACAAGTCCTCTTCGCAGTTGAAAATTCATGTACCGCTATCCCTCAAAAGCAAAGGAATTGATAAATGACTCACCCAAGGACAGATTGCTGGGAGAAATATCAACAACCTCAGATATGCAGATGATACCAGTCTAATGGCAGAAAGTGAAGAGGAACTAAAGAGCCTCTTGACAAGGGTGAAAGAAGAGAGTGAAAACGCTGGCTTAAAACTCAACATTCAAAAAACGAAGATCATGGCATCCAGTCCCATCACCTCATAGTGGCGGGCAAATAGATAGGAGAAAAGTATAAACAGGTTCTGTTTTCTTGGGCTCCCAAATCACGGCAGATGGTGACTTCAGCCATGAAATTAAAAGATACTTGCTCCTGAGAAGAAAAGCTATGACAAACCTAGATAGCAAATTAAAAAGCAGAGACATCAATTTGCCAACAAAAGTTTGTATAGTCAAAGCTATGGTTTTTCCAGTAGTCGTGTATATGTATGTGAGAGCTGGACCATAAAGGTCTGATTACCAAAGAATTGATGCTTTCAATCTGTATGGTGCTGGAGAGGACACTTGAGTGTTCATTGGACTGCAAGAAGATCAAACCAAATAATCCTAGAGAAAATCAATCCTTAATATTCACTGAAAGAACTGATGCTGAAGCTGAAGCTCTATTACTTCACAACAGCCACCTGTTGTGAAAAGCCAACTCATTGGAAGAGACCCCCTTATGCCGGGAAAGCTCGTGGGCAGGACTAGAAGAAGGTGGCAGAGGGTGAACTGGTTGGATGGCATCATCGATTCAGTGGACATGAATTTGAGCAAACTTCAGGAGATATTGAAGGAAAGGGAAGACTGGCACACAGCAGTTCATGGGGCTGCAAAGAGTCGGACATGAGTGAGAGACGGAACAGCATCCATGAAGGGCAGGAAGCTGAAACAGTTCAGATAGATTCAGGACTGAAACCCTTCCTTGGATTTTCCCTCTCATAGACTTAAACTCCAGTCTCTGTCTCCATGCATGTTGTTGTTTAGTTGTTAAGTCATGCCCGACTCTTTGCGACCCCATGGACTACAGCATGCCAGGCTCCTCTGTCCTCCACTAAATCCCAGAGTTTGCTCAAATTCATGTCCGCTGAGTCAGTGATGCTCTCTTATCATCTCATCCTCTATCACCCCTTCTCCATTTGCCTTTAATCTTTCCCAGCATCAGGGTCTGAGTGTAACAGGTCTCAAATTCCAAATTCTACTTCCCAGAACAGCATGACTACTCCAATCTTTGCTCAGCTCTTGAGGCTTCTTCTGCTTTCTGGGCTTTCTTGGAATCTTGAGCTGCTTATATAGAGTTTAAGAGCCAGCTATCACCTTAAGGGAAGTTCATGCAGATATTTGAACTCATTTCTCTATGGTTCCTTCTTTCCTTGGATTTTCCCCCTTAGGAAATTAAACTCCAATCTCTGTCTCCTCAGCCAATTGATGCTGCCACTTGCTGCTTGGACTCTATTCACTGTACCACGAATTGACAAGTGCCCTTGGGGGAAGGCCTTGGATGAATGAGGGGGTTATCGCAGTATGCTTTACTTTGCTCAGGATATGTATCCCCTCATCTTCTGACTGCATTCTTTAATTCATTCAAATGGCTGTTTTATGTACTTTGTCCAGTTTTTATAGTTGATTGTAGAGATGGCCTAGCCTGATACAAACTATCCCATCAAGGCCAGATCCTGAAATCTGGGCTGCTTCTCCCCTTTCTTCTATATTTTATGATTACAAAAAGATTCCCATGAAAAGCCTAAAAGTTTTTACTGGAACTGACCCTCTGGCAGGAAACAGTTCTAAACTCTGAGCAACAAAATAAAACAAATGAATGAACAATCAGAAGGCCCTGGAGAGTGAATAACACCAAGCAAATTCTGGAGGGGGTGTTGACAATTGGAAGAAGGGAAAGGCAAGAGGCGATTTTCTCATTCGATCATTTTTGGTCTGAGGGCCATCACCAGATGGTCAATACCGAAACCAGACTGATTATATTCTTTGCAGCTGAAGATGGAGAAGCTCTATACAGTCAGCAAAAACAAGACTGGGAGCTGACTGTGGCTCAGATCATTAACTCCTTATTGCCAAATTCAGACTTAAATTGAAGAAAGTAGAGAAAACCACAAACGGCAACCCACTCCAGTGTTCTTGCCTGGAGAATCCCAGGGATGGGGGAGCCTGGTGGGCTGCCGTCTATGGGATCACACAGAGTCAGACATGACTGAAGTGACTTAGCAGCAGCAGCAGCAGCAGAGAAAACTACTAGACCATTCAGGTATGACCTAAATCAAATTCTTTACAATTATACAGTGGAAGTGACAAATAGATTCAAGGGACAGACAGAGTGCCTGAAGAACTATGGATGGAGGTTCGTGATATTGTACAGGAGGCAGGGATCAAGATCATCCCCAAGAAAAACAAATGAAAAAAGGCAAAATGGTTGTCTGAGGAGGCCTTACAATTAGCTGAGAAAAGAAAAGAAGCTAAAGGCGAAGGAGAAAAGGAAAGATATAACCATTTGAATGCAGAGTTCCAAAGAATAGCAAGGAGAGATAAGTAAGCCTTCCTCAGTGATCAGTGCAAAGAAACAGGAAAACAATAGAATGGGAATGACTAGAGATCTCTTCAAGAAAATTAGAGATACCAAGGGAACATTTCATGCAAAGATGGGCACAATAAAGGACAGAAATGGTATGGACCTAACAGAAGCAGAAGATATTAAGAAGAGGTGGAAAGAATACACAGAAACCATACAAAAAAGATCTTCATTATCCAGATAATCATGATGGTGTGATCACTCACCTAGAGTCAGACATCCTGGAATGTGAAGTCATGGGCCTTAGGAAGCATCACTATGAACAAAGTTAGTGGAGGTGATGGAATTCCAGTTGAGGTATTTCAAATCTTAAAAGATGATGCTGTGAAAGTGCTGCACTCAATATGTCAGCAAATTTGGAAAACTCAGCAGTGGCCACAGGACTAGAAGGTCAGTTTTCATTCCAATCTCAAAGAAAGGCAATGCCAAAGAATGCTCAAACTACAGCACAATTGCATTCATCTCACAGGCTAGTAAAGTAATGCTCAAAATTCCCCAAGCCAGGCTTCAACAGTATGTGAACCATGAATTTTCAGATGTTCAAACTGGATTTAGAAAAGGCAGAGGAACCAGAGATAATATTGCCAACATCCACTAGATCATCAAAAAAGCAAGAGAGTTCCAGAAAAACATCTACTTTTGCTTTATTGACTATGCCAAAGCCTTTGACTGTGTGGATCACAACAAACTGTGGAAAATTCTTAAATAGATGGGAATACCAGACCACCTGACCTGCCTTCTGAGAAATCTGTATACAGGTCAAGAAGCAATAGTTAGAACTGGACATAGAGAAGTAATAGTTAGAACAACAGACTGGTTCCAAATCAGGAAAGGAGTATGTCAAGGCTGTATACTGTCACCCTACTTACTTAACTTATATGCAGAGTACAAATGCCAGGCTGGATGAAGCACAAGCGGGAATCAAGATTGCTGGGAGAAATATCAGTAATTAACCTCAGATATGCAGATGACACCACCCTTATGGCAAAGAGCGAAGAAGAAATTAAAGAGCCTCCTGATGAAAGTGAAAGGGGAGAGTGAAAAAGTTGACTTTTCAGAAACATTCAGAAAACTAAGATCATGGCATCTGGTCCCATTACTTCATGGCAAATAGATGGGGAAACAATGGAAACAGTGACAGACTAATTTTGGAGGGGGGCTCCAAAATCACTGCAGATGGTGACTGCAGCCATGAAATTAAAAGACACTTGCTCCTTGGAAGAAAAGTTATGACCAACCTAGACAACATATTAAAAAGCAGAGACATTACTTTACCAACAAAGGTCTGTCTAGTCAAAGCTATGGTTTTTCCAATAGTCATGTATGGATGTGAGAGTTGAACTATAAAGAAAACTGAGTGCCAAAGAATTGATGCTTTGGAACTGTGGTGTTGGAGAAGACTCTTGAGAGTCCCTTGGACTGCAAGGAGATCCAATCAGTCAATCCTAAAGGAAATCAGTGCTGGGTGTTCAATGGAAGGACTGATGCTGAAACTGAGACTCCAATACTTTGGCCACCTGATGCAAAGAACTGACTCATTAGAAAAGACCCTGATGCTGGGAAAGATTGAAGGCAGGAGGAGAAGGGGATGACAGAGGATGAGATGATTGGATGGCATCACCAACATGATAGACATGAATTTGAGTAGGCTCCAGGAGTTGGTGATGGAGAGGGAAGCCTGGTGTGCTGCCGTCCATGGGGTCACCAAGAGTCGGACACGACTGAGCAGCTGAACTGAACTGAACTGAGTCTGAGGGCAAGCTAAACTTGACGTGAAGGTCAATTTAAAAGTCTTGAGGGAACCATACAGTCTTTCTGGGATAGAAAATAGAGGACAGAGCCCAGTGTAGTCAAACTGCTGGATTAAAAAACAGAGAGCTAGAGATGGAGAGTCTCAAGTTTTACCTAAACTCTGACCAAATCACAAGCTGACCTCCAAAACCATGTACTCCCAAGGCATTCTATGGCCAGCTGAGGATATCAGTCTAGAACTGAAGTTTGAACTGCCAGCAGGAGACAGACTTTTTGCAGTGTGAATCCAGTATCAGGGTTGTGTCATGGTTACTCTTCATTGGTTGTCTTTTCTCTTGATTTTTTCCTGTTTCTTTGCATATTGACCAATTACGCATTTTGAATATTGAGCTTTGTGAATGGTATCAAGAATCTAGGAAATAAATCACATATGTTGCATGACTTAGAAAGGCATCTTTCATAGGTCCCACAGATTATGTTACTTAATTCTTGGATCTGCTGTTTGTTACCCAGATGCAAAGCCCAGAACAACTCTTCCCAAGTAGTAAAACGGGGGTCAACTCTGGTGGAGACCATCCAAAGCAATATGGTAAGTTTTCCTTGTCCCAAATTGGAGTTTTCCTCTGTTGTTTCCTACCCTGGCTTCCCCCTTCCTGCCCCCTGGCCCCCTTCCCTTCTTTGAAATAACCTTAGAGGTAGGAAATTAACAAGGCCCAGTACCTTGCTTCACACCACAGCAGCTAGGAAGTGGCAGAGCCAGTGACTCTTGGGTCAAGCTCTTAGCCACCCTCCTACACTGCCTCTCTATGAGCACATGGACAGGCACACCTGTGGCTTTTATTGCTTCCCACAGGAGAAGACCATCATTAAGAAACAGAAGAGAATCTTTTGGTACCGGTAAGTGGTAGAATCTTGTGTTTTCCTAGTCTAGGTCACGTTCACTCTGCAGCAGTAAGTGACTTGATAAGAGCGTGTAGAATAAGGATAAACACGTCCACCAACCAGAACATATCAGGCTGCCCCAGATTTCTGCCATCTCTCCCTTTCTTCTTTTCTGAAAACCAGAGTTATGTAGGACTTGGTGGCTGGAGAAAATGGCTGTTTTGGAGACGTTTAAGGTGAAGCTTGCATTTTAATTTCAATTTCCACTCTTAAGACTCGTAGTAGGGCTCCTTTCTATTTTTCAGATCCTGAACCTGATAATCTGCTCTCCTCTTTACTGGAAAGAGAGTTCAAGGTGCATTAATTTTCTTAGTTCTTTTACTGCAGGCTGTAAAATTTTAGAAAAAAGAATCACTTGAACTCTGTGCCCTTTCTTTTTAAATTTTTGAAACAAGGAGACTAAGATGCTCCATGTGGCACTTTAATGAAAAGCTTCAATTTGTGACATTTTAATGTAGTTAAAGATGGAAAGCCTTGGGCCAGTTTTCAGGGTGGAATTTTCTTGGGTGCACACAAGAAAACACATGCACACAACCTATTATTGTTTCAGTTTCTTTTTCTTCCTTCCTTTCTTTTTTGGCCACACCATGTGACCTGTAGGATCTTAATTCCCTGACCCAGGATTGAAACAGCACACTCAGCAGTGAAAGCCCACATGGAGCTCTAACCACTGGACTACCAGGGAATTCCCGAGTTGGTTTCCTTTGGCACTTGATGTTTAGCAAAAAAAAAAAAAAAAAATGCAACCCAATCATTTTCTGTCGATGTTAATGTCAGAGATGGCCCAGACACATTCCACATTCTAAAAGTTCTTACTACAGTAGAGTGAGGAGGATCACTGATGATGAGACTCTCAGGAGTGCAGGTCTGGATCTCTTCTGACAACCCCCACAAAGGCCTGCATATAAAGTACCTGGAAGGTACTTCAGCATCCTTCTGCATCTCCAGCTCTTCTGTGTGGACATTCATTCTGTTGGAGGGCTTAAAAGTCAGGAGGGCTGTATTCCAGTCCTTACCACCACATCAGTCTTTTTCTATTATCACCTACCCCCTGCCCTCACCCTTTATGTCTGCATGCCCCACTTCCCCATCAGGATGGCCCAAAGAAAGTGATTTACAGTCATTTATGAAGGTGAGGTTCACCTCCTGCTGCTGCTTCCTGGGCTGTCTTCCCCCGTGCTAACAATGAATGTCTCTCTGCAGGCATTTCAGGTATTTTATCTTCATGGTCATCATCTTCTTTAGGCTGCTGGGTTACGTGCTTTTCTACCTGCAGTACATAAACCCAGACCTCCTTGTGGATGCCCTGCCTGTGGTCATGAGCAGAGACACCTTGAAGAGGCTGAGGGATGTCTTACTTCCCTTCCTCACTCTAGAGGTGGAAGAAGTTCTACCACATTAGTCTGGACTGACCTGGGGGCTTCACACTGCACCCAAGTGGAGAGGAGGGCATGGCTGTGGCCCCCAAGTGGGGAATGGGCCAGGAAAGAAGTAGGAGCTCTGACTCAGAGCTTCTGCTTTGACATCTGACCTCTTCATTTCATTCTCTTCCCACGCTTTTTCTCCAGAGTGTCTCTCTTTCAAATAAAACATATGTTTGATCAGAGTTCACTGTGTGGGTCTGAGAATTTGGTCCATGGGTCCTTTAGGGAAGATAACCATACATTATCTTCCATAAAGTTCTCTTATTTTATATTATTCTATGTCTTATTAGGAGTAGGATAGCCTGAAAAGCTGACCTTTTACATGTACACAAATGGTTTCTCATTCTCAATTGAGAAAAAAATTACCCTAAAATTCAAGTGCTATAATAAAATCAAATCGTAATTCAAATGCCTTCCCTCCCATAATGCCTCCTCTGATCCTTCTAAATGCTGCTGCCACCTTCTCCGGGCTTCCCTTACTGGCCTGACCACTTCTGCCTTGCAGTATCCTTACTGTCTTGAAGGTGGGGCTTCTGATGCCTAGATTTGGTGTCAGTACACATGGCCCCAAGCATAGTGTCTTTACAAAGACTCCTTGGAGAGCGGTGTCTACTGGATACTGAAGCTGAGTAGTGGAGGCATCTTCCTTTGGCAGCTGCTTCCTCCTATGCATTTCTGAGGCCCTTGATTTCTGGTGACTTTTCTCCTTCCATGACCATTCTCTTGCAAAGGTTTTAACTGAATTTCACTTGCACAGCAATGCCAAGGTGGGAGAGACACCTTGTGTGTTCGCTTTGGCTGCAGACATGACCCTATCCCACATTTTCTTTTGGGGGTCTAAGGAGGAGAGGGTGAATGAATGGTCTCAAGACGCCTTAAAAAAATGAAAAACTGATCAACACCACCCTCTTGTGGCCAAATACAAGCTCTATTGCATTTCCGTGGGCTTCCCTCCAAAAGGCAGGCGTGTGATGAACAAGTTGAAGCAGAAAGATGGGTCTTTGACAATTCTCTGAGCTCTAAGAAGTTCAATTAGTGTTCATTCATTCATTCATTCATTCAACAAATAGTCATTTAACCTTTTTCTTGGTCCAGGCTCTGGGATTATAGCAATGAATGAAACAGCAAAAAATCTCTGCTCTCATTGCGGTGGGTATGTACATGCTCAGTCACTAAATCACATCCAACTCTTTGCAAACCCATGGACTGTAGCCCACCAGGCTCCTCTGTCCATAGGATTTCCCAGGCAAGAATACTGGAGTGGATTGCCATTTCCTCCTCCAGGGGATCTACCTGACTGAGGGATCAAACCTGCATCTCCTGAGTTACAAGCAGATTCTTTACCACTGAGCCACCTGGGAAGCTGTAGTGAGTAGAGTCAGATAATAAATTATTAAAATATAAAAATATCAGGTGATATTAGGATATGGGGGAGGAGGAAAGAAATGATGATGAACAGCAGTTACAGCGCACCCTTGAGAAGGTAGCATTATAACCAAGACCTGAAGGAAATGAAGGCATGTGGGTGCCAAGGTGGGTGGCTGAGACAACTAGGAGACAGCAAATACCTGGTCTAGAAAGTGGAGTGTGCCTCTTGTTGCTTTTTGAGTTTCCTTTGCTGATTTCCTGCTCACACCTCTCTAATAATCCCTTCATTAAACTCTCTTCATTGGAATCCTCCGAGCTGAGTTCTGGTGCCTACCAAGATCCTGGCTGATGCTCTGTTCACTGGCCAGACACATGCCCTAGGCTGGAGGATTTCAGCACTGGGCTGATTCTAAACTACAGGTGTATGTGAGGAAAATACCTGCAGCTGGCCAAGAGATGCATCCACAGAACATTACTTCCCGAGTCATTCCCATCTCTGGTCACACAGCCCCTTATAAGTGCATGAAATGCCTAGGTGCCCCTCCAATACCCAGCCCTTCCCATATCACATCCTAGATAGATGTGGGCCCATCCCAATCAAGACTGGCTAGGAAATACCGCGTTAGGAAAATTGTGGCTAGGTACCTCCTCATTTGTAGTCAGCGATCCACTGGGGACTGAAACCTTAAAGTTGTATTGGAAATTCACATTGCAGAGGCACAGTGACCTTTTCTGCCACTAGGAGAGCCTGGCTCCAAGTGGGAAGCTGGGTCCTGAAGGGCCTGGAAAACATTCAAAGGTCTGGGAAGAACAAGAGTGGTTACTGCTGCTTTAAATGAACAGTGCTGAGCTGGACGTTGGACTTCCAGCAAATGGGAGCTTATCATATCCAACCCTCACATATCCATCAGTTTCTGAAAGATTGTAACAAAATGATACAACACACCTAACACAGCAAAGGGCACATGGTGGGCATTCAACCACACCAGTTTCCTTTCTTTTATATGAGAGTTTGCCTTCATCTAGCAGTTAACTTCACATGGCAACACAGCAAAATGACTGCCTCTTGCATATTTTAGTCACTAAAACGAAAAGCCTTCTGTTCTCCAAATGAACATTCGCAAGCCCTCTGAGCTGTCACGTGACATGGCTTCTAGATCTTGTATTATCTGATTTACCCGTCCCTGGCACCTTCTGAGGTGAACAGAATATACTACAGAGGAGGTCTGTTTGGCACTCTGTGTGTGTGTGAGTCACTCAGGCGTGGCCAGCTCTTTGCAACCTCATGGACTGTAGCTTGCCAGGTTCCTCTGTCCGTGGAATTCTCCAGGCAAGAATACTGTAGCCCTATTATCCCTTTAGTTGAAACAACTATAACGTTATTAACACTGCCTAAAATTTCATTAGTCATTTTGGCTGCTGTATCTCTCAAAAATATGAGCTTGGAGTCAACCGAGATTCTTAACCTTTTTGGACATGAATTATTTTTACATCTTCTCTGTTTTTTATTTGGACAGATTTTTTAAAAAAAATCATGCTAACAAAATGATGCTAAAAACCATGTGGAACTTACCACTTGCTTTATTAAATTTCATTTGTTGGTTTGGATGCTTTCTTTCAGTCTGTTGCAATCAAAACTCCGACTATATGAAGGAGTTACTGGTCCATTTAATGACCAGAGACACCTGGTAGAATAATATTGGTGAACTTTGGATGGAGAGAAGTCTTCGATTTTGTAATGATTGTTGACCCCAGGCCGCTAGTTAACCCTGGCTTTAAAGTAGCTCATTACACTCTCCCTCAGGAAATTGTTATAGCAGGTGCCAAGTTTTTTCCTCCAGTATTCTGAAATGGAATGTCTTTGGGGCTGAAGGCTTGAATTCAGTTAAATGGATTAAGCACTTTCCTTGTACATTTTCACCTATCGTAAAACTTGAACCTGTTAACTATTTTGGACTATCTTTCTCATCCATGTTAAAGATCAATTTCTTTGATAGAGAAGCCTGAAGTGGAATAGACTTTTATCTTTTAACATCATATCCCATGCCCTAAGAAGTGGCCCACCCTTCATATTTCCTATTCCAAACATAGCACTAAAAGTGCCCTTAAAAAATGCACTTTATAATATCTTTTTGCAAACCCCAGTGTTGTCTAGGAAAAAGCACTAAATAAAGAAGTAAGCCTTGGACACTAGTCCCAGTCTTTCTGCTATGTAGCTGATTTTCTACAAGTCCAATAGTCACACACCCTCTTTGGGCCTATGATCTCTCTCTCCTAGTTTGGTGAACTGCCTGATATTATCCAGAAGGTAAATGGCAGAGTCAGAGCTCACAGGCCACCTCTGGGCTCCTCTAGGACACAGGCAATGCAAGTAAGAAAGATGTAACCTAGACCCCTGAAGTCATCTTTGAATACAACATTAGTCTGCTGAGTATTAGAACTATTGAATCAGTACTCATAATCAGTTACTGTTCCATTACTTATTTCTTGAGATCCAGTATAATTCCTTTCACTATCTTAAATTTTCCTTTGGAGCTGAATTATTACTCTAGTTTAATGATTCCCATTAAAATAAAAGATAACTTGGATAAATGTTTTATCAGGGGATTGAGGGCCATTTGCATCTTAGTACAAATACAAAGTGGAAGAACTGGATTTTACAGGGGGAAGGGAGGAGCTGAAAGAAATATTAAGGCCATTGTCACCTCAAGGTGGGTGAGGGTATTGAATCAAGGTAGTAACAGGGAAGCTGAAGTAAGCATTGGAATAATAACTATCTAGAGCAGCTTTGCCTGAGACAGCCCTTGGGGAGTCCACCTGAAAGCTTTAGTTCTCACGTATAACCAGGCCACTCTCATGTTACATCTTTTAGTACAAAATAATCGGACCTGGAGGGAACCAGACCCTGTCCAGGGGTGCCACTGCCCCCTGCAGATCGCTCTCTTGCAAAGCCCAGTTGAATTGTTCCTGGTGGATCATTCTCCCACACACCATATGTACTTACCAGTGAGAACTTCACGAGATCTTTTTAAATCCTTGTCTTTATGCCTTTATGTCATTCACCCCCTGTGTGGGGGTGCCAGCTTGAAAGACCAACATTAGTGGCTCCCTCTGGGAGTTCAGTGGTTCAAGAGCTGCCAGCCCTGTGGTTCGGGTCAGTTCAGTTCAGACGCTCAGTCGTGTCCAACTCTTTGTGACACCATGAACCGCAGCATGCCAGGCCTCCCTGTCCATCCTGAACTCCTGGAGTCCACCCAAACCCATGCCCATCGAGTCGGTGATGCCATCCAACCATCTCATCCTCTGTCGTCCCCTTCCCCTTCTGCCCTCAATCTTTCCCAGCATCAGGGTCTTTTCCAATGAGTCAGCTCTTCACATCAGGTGGCCAGAGTATTGGAGTTTCAGCTTCAACATCAGTCCTTCCAATGAACACCCAGGACTGATCTCCTTTAGGATGGACTGGTTGGATCTCCTTGCATTCCAAGGGACTCTCAAGAGTCTTCTCCAACACCGCAGTTCAAAGGCATCAATTCTTCTGTGCTCAGCTTTATTTATAGTCCAACTCTCACATCCATACATGACCAATGGAAAAACCATAGCCTTGACTAGACTGACCTTTGTTAGCAAAGTAATGTCGCTGCATTTTAATCTGGCTGTCTAGGTTGGTCATCACTTTCCTTCCAAGGAGTAAGCGTCTTTTAATTTCGTGGCTGTGACTGGGACCACGAGTGAGCGGGTGCCGCTCCCTCCACTTGCCTGGGCAGGTAGAAGGTTTTCCTGCTGAGCTGGCACACTGCCCTAGTGTGTGACTGTCCGCCCTTTGCCAACAGTCTGTACGAGACTGATCCCTGCTTGGAGCTCAGAATTTATTCTTCTTCTGGGAGGTTTGTTGGAAGATAAGTGAAGCCCAGATCTAACCTGAGGCTTTTCTCAGCTCCACAGAGCTATTTCACAGAAGAGTGAAGGGAACAAGGACAGTGACTTTCAGCAGGCATTAAAAGAGTTACAATTCAGAGGGTGATGAGACAGGATGGAGGTGAAGGCTAGGGCAGCTTGGCAGAAGGGAATGTCAAGAAAGTCTGATGAAAAGGGGAATAGATTTCTTGTATATGGATCTCTCCTTTTGCTAGAATTCTGCTGCAAATGTAAGTGGTTAGGAGATTCTCTACCTTCCAGGACTCTTGGGCCTAGAACTATATTTTCAGTCAAGTTTAAACAAATCCATATGACAGTGTAAACTGTACAATTCACAGTCAGTGCTGCAGTCTGAAAATCAGAGGTAAATTTGAGACAAGGTGTTGGAAGATCCACCTGCCTCTTGAGGCATGGTGACTAGAGTGAACAAAAGCAGGGAGCCCAGTATACCAGTAACTTCCTATGTCATGAGAAACATATCCTCTCCCTGAGGTATTGTCCTACTAGAAAGATCACCACTGACCAATCTTACATGAAAACGAGCCAGTTCAACAATATTTCGTGTCTCTCTTACCTACCTAGCACATAGCAGAATTGTGTATTTGATTACCTAACTTCTACCTTGAAAGAGTTCATAATCTACTAGCGACAGGAAAAAAGTACTAAGTAACTGTAAGGTAAAGCTAAGTGAGGTGAGTGCCATTAAGGGCCTATTTGCAGGGCAGGAATAGAGACTCAGACATAGGGAACAGCCTTTGGGACAGGGAGAGGGGTGGGGCAAAAAGGAGACAGTGGCATTAAAACATATATATTACCATATGTAAAATAGTTACTGGGAAGTTGCTATAAAACAGGGAGCTCAACCCAGCGCTCTCTGACAACCTAGAGGGGTGGGATGGGTGGGGTTTGGGGGAGAGGTTCAGGAGGGAGGGAATCTGTGTATACTTATGGCTGATTCATGTTACATGGCAGAAGCCAACACAGTATTGTAAAACAATTATCGTCTGATTCAAAATAAATTTTAAAATAAGAGGATACAGAGTGTCAAGGAGACTCAAAGGAAATAGATTGTATCTAGAGCAGGAAGGAGCGAATGAGGAATGTCATTTGGTATAGGCTTTGACAGAGAGACAGATTTCAACTCTCAGAGACAAAGGAAGGGCTTTCCAACTAAAGGAAGATGAGAAATGGTGATTCAGATACTCCCTGGACTTGTAAATAAACTCATCTAAAAGGCTCAGGGAAAGAGTTGAGCTCCACTAATCCTTTCAACTTGGAAAGAAAATTCTCCCAGGAGGGAAAATCTTAACAGCAGTTTACTTGATTACTAATTGTTCAAGAGATGTTATTAATTATTCACTTATATTTGATACTCAAGAAAGAGTTCCAAAGCGGATTCAGGCAATGTCTGTCTTCAATGGATTAAATATTGACCTGATTGGAGGGCAAATTTCCCAGATAACCCTGAGCATCCCCTGTTGATTCACAAACTAGCCCGCATACACCAGGGGCAAGGAGAGACAGAAGAAGAAAACCACTCCTGGTTGGTGGGCAGCAGTTTAATAAGCAAGAAACTGAGGAGGTTTGTCTTAGACGAAAAAAGATGAGGAGACCTTCACACCAACCAACAGATCTCAAAGTTTCTGTAGAGGCCTTAAATGGGCCTTAGTCACGTGTACCATCCAGATGGTTTCAACAAAATATTACTCTCTCAAGGCTGCGTCCTTGAGGCATCTTCTAGTGTGGGGGTGGGGTGGAGTGGGTGGGGGAACAGGTGAAACACTCATTCCAAGAACAGGAGAGGGGTAAGAAGCTCTGATTGCCCAAGTCCAGCTAGTCGGTCAATTAGTAGTCATGTCCTCTTGATGTCCTTCTCTGACCCCCTCTCTGGTCGAACTTTATAAATTCTCAAACCTTTAAAACCAGTGATTCTCAGACATACTCAGAACAAAATGAAACATTATTTAGTAAAGAAAAGGAAAAAGACATTTTGTGAGTCTGCAGAAGAGAAATTCAGTTACTTCTTTACACCAGAGACTCCCACTAGAGAATAATACATTAGAATCACTTGGGGATATATACATATATTTAATAAGAACAAAATTCCTCAGCAGCGACGTCAGACATGGGCTGTTCTGGAGGCCAGAAGTCTAAAATCAAGATGTTAGCAGGGCTGGGCTCCCTGAAGATGTTAGAAGCTCTGAGGAGGGTCCTTACTGCCTCTTCTAGATTCTGTGGCTCCAAGTGTCCTTGGCTTTTGGCCGCATCCCTCCAGTCTCTGCCTCCATCTTCGCGTGGCCTCTCCTCTGTGTCTCTGGATGTTTAAATATATTAGTGCCTGGGGCCCCAACCTATATCTTGATTTTGTTTAAAGTCACTGATAGTTTTGAAAAGCCCCCACTCTCACCCCAAATGATTTCAATATATAGCCAAGGCTGAGAACCACTGTTCTAAAAGCATTTAGAGTAACCTCCAGATTCCTTATGCAAAGAGAAAGGTGTGGACATCTATTTCCAAATTGAGAAAGTAAGTAAGAAGAAGCAGGGATATCTCTATGTAGGAAAACAGAGTTCACCTCAATATGAAGCCACCTATCTGATCATTCTCCTTTCCTATTTATAATTGCTTCGGTGTGTTCCACCTGGGTCGACGTTTGCGGCGTTCTGCCTTGAATTGATAAGAATATTTTCTTTTTGTTGTTGTTTAGTCACTCAGTCATTTCCGACTATTTGTGACCCCATGGACTATAGCATGCCAGGCTTCCCTGGCCTTCACCATCTCCTGGAGCTTGCTTAAACTCATGTCCATTAAGTCGGTGATGCCATCCAACCATCTCATCTTCTGTCATTCCCTTCTCCTGCCTTCAATCTTTCCCACCATCAGGGTCTTTTCCAATGAGCTTGCTCTTCGTATCAGGTGGTCGAAGTATTGGAGCTTCAGCTTCAGTCCTTCCAATGAATATTCAGGACTGATTTCCTTTAGGACTGACTGGTTTGATCTCCTTGCAGTCCAAGAGACTCTCAGGAGTCTTCTCCAATACCACAGTTCAGAAGCATCAATTCTTTGGCACTCAACCTTCTTTCATAGTTTCTTCACCCTGTTTATTTTTTTTCTATTCCATAGAGAGAGTATAGAGATCAGGGTAAAGCAGAAACTTATGCATTTCCAAATGTGGGAGGCAGAATAAATATCCACATATCTATATGGATATCACTTCAGTGTATAAGCAATTCAGAAAATTACTAGAGATATTTAACTTTTTAAAAAAATCATTCTAAGCCTTTGAAATCTGGTTTGTAACTAAATTATTTAATGCTTTGGATTTTTTTGGATTAGATAACTACAACACTAAAATTAATTTTACCTGTTTGTTTTTACTTTTTTTTTTAAGATTTATTTATTTATCTGACTGTCTTAGTTGCTGGGTCTTCCTTGCTGTACATGGGCTTTCTCAGCTTGCAGAGAGGGGGTGCTATTCATGGCAGTGCGTGGGTTTCTCATTGTGGAGGCTTCTCTTGTTCAGGAGCGTGGTGCCTAGGGCATGCAGGCTTCAGGAGTTTCGGCTCACAGGCACAAGCTCAGTAGTTGTGGTCCGTGGGACCAAGGATTGAACTCAAGTCCCCTGCCTTGGCAGGCAGATTCTTAACCATTAGACCACCAGAGAAGCCCTGTTTTTACCTTTTAATGTGGCCTCTGAAAAATTAAAAATTTCACACATACCTCACCTTCTGTTATTGTTGGATACCACTGACTTAAAACATGTGAGTGATTTGCCTATTGGGTAAAACAGCACAATTCTGTAGTTATGGAGCTATTTTGTGCCATTTTCCTTGAGGAAAAAGTATGATATTCACAAAATCAGGATGAAGTGAGTGTGGAAGTAGAAGGGGTCAGGACAAGATATACTTTTAGGTTTTCATTTTGGAATGTCACTTTATTTTTTATTGCAGTAAGATGTACACAACATAAGATTTACTGTTTTAACCATTTGTTAAGTGTAAAATTCAGTGGCACTGAGTATATTCACAATATTCTGCTACTATCAACATGATCCATCTTGAGCACTTTTTCATCTTCCTGAACTGAAACTCTGCACCCATTAAGCAATAACTCTCCATTCTCTCTTCCTCTCAGCCTCTGGAAATCATCATTCTACTTTTTATCTTTATGAATTTGATTTTATACCCCATCTAATTGGAATTATTCAATTATGTACTTTGTGTCTGGCTTATTTCACTTAGTATAATGTCCTTAAGGCTCATTCATTCCTTTCTAAGGATGAATAACATTCCACTTACGTATATGCCGCACTTTGTTTATCCATTCATCTGTTCATGGATCCAATGCGTCACTTTGCACTTGCTGTGCTCCTTATAATTGTTCTACTTTAATGAAGGGCTTTAGCTTTGATTCATCTCATATTCTTTCGTAGTGTCTATTGGACATCTTATGGCCTAGGGCCTCTTAATAGATTCTTTTGATGAATTAGGCTTTTCAGAGCTATTAAGAAACTGGGCAATTTTTGGAGGAACCAGGAGTTCACATTCCTTGCCACATTGTCAATAGATTTGGATATGTTAGAAGAAACTTTGTTAACAAATGATTTGGCACCAGTCCATACAGACACAACGGTTCTCTTGAAATGCTGAATTCTCATGCTAGAATTTAATGCTAACATCCCAGTGTTATTCCACAATAATGTTTATTCAGTGCCTCCTGTCTCCAGCCATGGATAAATAGACATTCTACAAGGTTAATAGGCTCTGCTGAATCTGTGCACAGCAAACCAGGAACCAGGAACCAAAATCTTTTCCTCCTGCAGCGTCTCTCCAGTGTCCTTTACTGGCAAAATTTACAGTTGGCCAGTTGGCAAAGGAACAGTACTTGAGGGGCTAAGATCCATTTTCACAGGGAAGGCAAAAAGGGTGAACTTGGAGCTTAGAGTCTAGTCTATAATGGACAAAAAAAAAACTTAGGTGAGTGGTGGGAAAAGACTTACACAAGCTATAGCATGATAAACTGAGCAATCCTATTTCTGCAGATAGGGAGTGAAGGGAGTTTGTTGAGCATGAAGGATAAAAGCTCTAGTGATAAGTAAAAGAATATTTATTTTTTGAAGACCCTCAAAATGCCCTTGGTAGCCTGACATGAATAAACAGGAAAACCCTGACTGCTGTAAGCAAAAGTGCTTAGAGGTCCCCCTCTCCTGCTCAGTGGGAGAGACCATGTCTGTTCTTTCAGCAAATATTTAATGACCACCTACTAGGTAAAGCGTCTGCCTACAATGCGGGAGACCCGGGTTTGATCCCTGAGTCGGGAAGATCCCCTGGAGAAGGAAACGGCAACCCACTCCAGTATTCTTGCCTGGAAAATCCCATGGACGAGGAGCCTGTTAGTCTACAGTGTATGGGGTCGCAAAGAGTCAGACATGACTGAGCAACTTCACTTTCTTTGTCACTTTACTGGGTGTAAGTACCACTCTAGTAATGAAGGAGAGGAGTAAACACGGTAAGCATAGTACCTGCCCTCTCAGCTCTGAAAACAAGGCAATGAATAAGAAACAGTTAAAGCAACAGACTGTTAACAAGACAATAAATAACAAGAAAATTAAAACATGTGAAAGGTGATATATGCAGGAAAAATGTTATACTGTAAAAATGTTATACAGTGTAGCTGGGGAGAAAGGTCAGATGAATTTGATGGGAACACTGGAAAGGTCCTCTGCTGATGTGACATTCAACTTGAGAACGAAAGCATGAGCAAGAGCTGGGCAACTAAGGGCCAAGGGGAAAGTTCTCCAAGAAGAAAGAAGACCAAGGGCAAAGCCCTGAGGCAGGAAACAGCTGGCTTTACTCAGAGGGGAGCTGGGAGGAAGGAAGAGACCTGGGGAGAGAGGGGGAAGTGTGGGAAGGGAGGGAGGCATTTCTTGTCAACAGTGGAAATACATTAAGGCCAGCTCACATCCCTGTAGCAGACAGAGGCGTGATAGAAAGAAGAGCCTCAGGGTTCCTCAGAGAGGAAGAAATTACCTCATTACTTCAGCATGGGTGGCATGATATTATTATGTGTCTGTATCAGATTGGGTTAAGCTGCAGCCCAGCTTCAGCTGGTGTTGCAGTCATGAATGCAGCTGGCCTTGAGGGTCAGCTAGCATCTAATCAGAAAGTCAAAGTTCTTCTACTCAGTACTCTGTAGTGGCCTGTATAGTAAAAGAATCTAAAAAGGAGTGGATATATGTATATATATAGCTAATTCAATTTGCTGTACTCCTGAAACTCACATAACACTGTAAATCAACTATACTCCAATAACATTTTTAAAAAAGGGAGCCCATGTTCTGAAGGCAGCAACTCCATGCACTTCTATTATCCATCACCAATCAACACCGGAAACTTGGGTAATGAAATAAATTTCAAAAATGAGCTTATCTATAAAACTAATGACTAGTTAAATGGTTTGAATATTAGAAATTTGGCTTTTACTGTTAATGAAGGGTATTTAGTTTTGTGACTGGCCACATTTTTTAAGATTTCCAAATGATTTCTACAGGCCAAAGGGCAATATGTCTTAATTATATTTTATAAAGGAGATTAAAAGCATACCTATTATGTAAAATGCATTTATAAAAGTGGGACATGCAAGCAAGATGAAACGTGACCTGGAAATATTAAAAATTATAAAATGAAAAAGTATTTTCTCAATTATATCCCTGCATCATCCCCTGTTTTTTATGAAAGTAAATCTGGCCAAGACATTTTTAATCCACCTCCTATCCACTCATGAACAGAGGGTATAAGCATCCAGGGAGGCATGTAGTCTATACCTTGTGTATGGACTCAAGGCTTGATTCCAAATTGGTTGTTTTCAGCCACTGAGGATTGCTAATCCTTGGTCATCTCTAATTTTTTAGTGACTACCTTTTTGGTTGTTGTTTTGTTAAAAAGAACCTAAGAAAGATTGTATGACCAATTTTGCCTATATCTATTTGCAACCCATTCCCAAGTGACAAAAAACTGGCAGTGGGCATTTAAAGGAGAGAAATTGGAGGAAAGCACTTTAACTACAGATGAGAATCTAGATTTAAAACCTATGACTTTGAACTATGCCTATATACTTTGACTAAAACCTATAACTTTTGAACCTATGATTTGAACCATGACTATTGATTGGCCTTCGAGCATACACATTTCCTGCAATTAGCAGTAAGGTCTCCAATACAAGGCAGATCTATTCCAGAGCAGGAAGGCTACAGCGTGAGAACAGCACAGATCTAAGTAAGAGGCTCTAACCTTCAGGAGGGATAGACAGAAGTGTGAACACGTGACGATTCATCCTTTCCCATCATGCTCACTAAAATGTTGGGGTGAAAGTGTGCCAGTTTCGAAAGTGGATATATAGCAATTTTTGTGATTCCAATCTGATGTTATCAAAGTTCAGTAAGTGTCCTTATTTTAGAAATAAGAAAATAATCCACTTAAAAGATAAATCATAATTCTTAGAAATCTCCTTGAATATCTGTAGAGAGATTCAAAGTGCCCTGCAGATATAGTACACCCACATCTTTATTTCCATAAAACAAAATTTCACAGCAGTAACTCAAGCTTTCATTTTTGCATCTGTGCAGAAATAGATCCAAATGAGACCGTAGGAATATTGTCCTAGCCCCCCTCCCTTGCTTTTTTTTTCAGAAGAAGAAATTTAGGCCCAGTAGGCATGTATGCTTTGGGGTCAAAGTTGGGTTCTGACATGGGTGCCCAAATGCTCAGCAGTGGGCACTGGACATCTCTCCCCACTGCTTCCGGGTGAAGGAGCCTCTAGGCAACAGAACAGCATTAAGAGAAGATTTGCTCCACACTTAGAGCGGCTCCATGCAACACCAGGAAAGTAGAAATAAGAGCAGACTTATTATTAAGTATTATGAGTAACTGGATTCTGGTTTAATCTCTCCTAATAGCTGCTGCTTGGCCTTGGATAATTCCTGCAGCATCCCTGGATCTTAGTTTCAGCTGTAAAATTTTGGTGTCAAATGCAGTAATCTTCAAGGTCCTTACTGCTCTTACATTTGATGTCTGTCTTTGGCAGACATCACAGGGGAAGGTGTTGCCAACTGATTAAATAACAGAGCTCAGCCAAAGGATGTCATGGGGCCATGGAATATCTGATTTTTGCACTTCAAGCTAAACATTTAAGTTTCTAAAGAAATTAAACAACAATAATGGTGGCTATGCCACATACTCCCCCAGCACACATGAGCACACAATAAAAATAGTATCCAAAAATGATGCAAATAAGTTAACCTGAAACTGAAAAAAAATATTTCGCTCTTCCCTTCCCTATGTAACAAATGATCCAACAAAACCTATATGAAGGTCATTTATTCTAAATTACCTATCAGTTCTCCCCAGCCTCTTCAAATGTCAACTCCTACTATAGTTAATACTTGGCATCTTACAATCATTCAAGAATAACATTTCAGTCTCGTGGTTTGAGCCCATCTTAGAAGTTTAAGTGGTGCTTTGGCCTATGTAAACGGAGAAAATCTAAAGTCATTTATTTCATCTGTAATTTTAGGTTCTGTGTCCTGTTTTGATTGCTATATATATGCCTTCTGCTCTTTTGTCTCCAAGACAAGAATTTAGGTTATTAAAAATTTGAAAAAATATGACCAAGCCCTTCTCACATATTGTGCTGTGCTGGGTTGTACTATGTGCCCTCCATCTGCCCTTCTGGCCAACGCTCATCATTTTTCACTTGCTCTCTTTGGTCCTAGAGGTTGGCTTGTTCAGCCAGCATCAGTAAGGGCTCCCTACTTTCAATTGGGTCTAGTACCCAAGACAGATAAGAGGGAGAGAGGAAAGTGAGCAAGGGTATTAATTCTCATGGCTACTCCCTGAGAAGTTACCTCCCTCTGGCTATGTCCCTTAACCAGGGAAGAACAACCAAACCCTGCATCTCCCTGGTTCTGGTAACCTTTGTCCTGTTGCTTAGATGTATAGAGAAGAGACAGATCCACCAGATTGGGCAATCAAAAGATCTTAGTTAAATTTTGCCAGAGTACTTATGAGGTGCAATCTATGGAAGCCTGGAAGAGGAACGAAGACGGGGAAGAGTAATCTTTGCTGGAATAGAAATGAAAAGGAGGAAGAGATCCTAGAGGAGAAGTCTTGAGGAAAGGCTTTTGTGTAAAGGCTAGGGATTTGAGAATATTTATAGCGTGTGGTTGTTCAAGCATAATTGGACTGGTGGGCCAGAGAGAATTGCCCACTGGCAACAGAATCCAATACTATGGCACTGGCTTTTGAGAAAAGAAGGAAGTCTCTCAGATCTGTCTCTTGCATTCAGGGTCAGGATGACAATTTAAAGGGTTAGGGAAATGTCAAACTGAGAAGCTGATTGGCTAGTCTTGAATCAGTCCATTTAAGGTACCACACTGCTGGAAGCTAGATTTTCCTTAATGAAGGGCCTCTTGATTTATAAAGGTCTGTGGTCTTAATAATTCTTTTCTTTGAGTTCCATAGATGGAGATTCTTGGTTCTGAGGTTATCTTATGCATGCACAGTGTTGTCTCTGTAAAATAACTCAAAGTTTGATTAATCAACAACCTATTTAAGGAGGCAAAACCAGTTTAAGCTTGTCAATGTTTTATGTGCTGTTTCAATAGATGGGCAGAGACTAGATCAAAGGCATGAGTTGGGGGGAAACATTTGACTTGAAAAGCTTGGGTTTTTAAGAATGGAATCTGTGGGGACCATGTTCACAAACACACCTTTAATGGTCTGTGTGTACGGGAGTTGATAAAATCATTTCCCAAGAATATCTATGCTTTCTGTGAAATAGGACACAGAAGTCCAGAAATTAGAGGAAGAGATTGCTGGAAAGAGTAAAGTTTAGGGCCTGAGGAGGATCAGAGGTGGAGACACTCCTTAGACAAGCAAAGAGCAGTCGGAGATGTCTCAGTGAGGCTACATGAGGTAACTCTCCCTGTCTGCAGATGAAAGCACTGCTCTTAACAGCACAGGTGTGGAGAAGTTTTCCTGGGATTGTCCAGCTTCGTGGGCTGTACCTGGTGTTTGCAGGGGAAGCATATGAAGTTGAGGGTGCTGACAAGAGAATGACTGGATTCTAGACTTAGTGATGAAGGAAAATGCGGTCAGTACAGTGTCGACAGTGATGAAATAAAATTCATATTTTAAGGCCAGACAAGAAATATCAGAGGTTTGTTTTTTTTCCTTTTTTTCCTGCTCATTGGACCTCTTCCCTTTCTTCTGGCATGCGCCGGGCATCTGCACTATGCATTAACCAGACCTCACCAATAGCAGACAGGCCTGCTCTTCTGGCTCCAGCAATGCAATGACTTAGAAGATAACATTCCTTTCTCAATCCTGTCTGAGGTCACGATGACAAACTACTAGCCCTGTATGTGCAAATGTCTTTGGTGAACTGTAAGTAAAATGCTGATAAATAATTTCCTTTAAAGATAGAAAATAGTATGGAACTGACTGTGTCAGACCACCTGGGGAGATGCTGGGCTGAACCCAGTGAAAGTTCTTAGCTTAAATACTTTGGCATCATGGGACAAACTGGTCATGAAATGCCTCCCACACCCTGGATGAAGTTAAGACCGAAAGGGAAGGGATTGTGAAATAAAGAATGTTGCCCACCTTCCAGTTCTCTCCAGGGCTTGACGTCATTGACCTACAATAAATACTCTCTGAAAGGAATTCAGGGCGAAGATCAGGATGACGCAGACACTTTGTGCTCTGGGAAAACTGGCAGGACAGGCCCTCAGATGGTTAGCTATTTTCAGGAGAAAATTTTACGAGCCCAGTTTCTTGCATCTTCCCCTAAGTAGAAAAGCCCTAAAACCATTAACTAAGATATATGTTTCTTGAAAATAGAAGTACCATTGTGCCAAGATGTGTGCGTGATTGCACACACCCCTTTGCCAAAATCATGTCTGTGCTGCCCCCCTCACCTCACTTCTTTAGAACAGTCCTTGCAGTTTTCCGAGAGACTGTCTCCCAGGTTATAATCGTCAGGTTGGTACAAATAAAATTTTCCATTCTTTCTTAGAATGACCATTGATTAACTTTTTGTCAAGAATAACTTCAGAGAAGTCGGGGGAAAAAGTCTTGTAGGGGCTTCATGAGTGTTACATGTGATAACATACAAAACATTGGTGGACACTGTGAGGGCTGGGTCTGTAATTTTACCCTACTTAAAAGCTACCCAGTTAGCCTGCTGTAGGCTGCTGGCAGAAGTGACAAGATTTTTAAGTCAAAAGCAGAGACCTTAATTACTCACTTTATTACCTTTTTTACTTTATTATTATTTTTTATTTTACTTTATTATTATTTACTTTATTATTTTTTACCTTATTATCACCTTTATTACTCAGCCAGAACTTCCTGTTCATTTGGATTGGTTCTCTGTGTTCTCCAAGTCCTATGGGGGCAACACAAGGCCTGTGAGAGACACTTGCACACACAATGGGTTAAGTTGCAGGACTTACCACTAAGTTAAGTTTGGGGATTTACCACTTTCTTATAAACAGAAGCATACTCTTGGTCCAGGGGGAGTAACTACCTCAGAACTCAAGGTTATGTGCTACAAACACAACTCTGAGGAATGGCTTTGGCTAATGAGTGGTCAGAGCTTTGCATTCTCTGCACACTCCGCAAACATGCAAGGATGCTCAGAATACATGGCAGATTGCTTCTCCCATTAAGTATAGTATCTGGCTGGTGGCTCAGATGGTAAAGAATCTGCCTGCAATGCAGGAGACCTGGGTTCAAACCCTGGGTTGGGAAGATTCCCTGGAAAGGGAATGACTACCCACTCCAGTATTCTTACCCTGAGACTAGGACGGGAGACTGGTGGGCTACAGTCCATGAGGTTGCAAAAAGCTGGACACAGCTGAGCAACTAGCACTTTCACTAGATGATAGCAGGTTTTTAACAATATTAGCCATGATGGATGGCCATGTTGTTATTCATGATTAAGTTGAATCCTATTTAAAATTGTGGGGAAATAAATGGAAGAGCCAAAGATCCACAGTCTTGGGTATATGTATTTCACTCACAGGGACTTGACATTAAACTCCAGCAGAATGAAAACTCTGGTGTGTTTGACTTATTTGTAGGTGAAATGCAAAGAAAATAAGAACGACGAGTTTGTGAATAAATCTGTTATAGAAAATTCTTAATACCATGTGAGTATGAAATGTGAAAGAACATCATGATGAAATGGCTAATGTAAATCATAATGTAATCACATTTCTGAAAACACAATGGATAAATGTGAGGTGCAGAGAAAGAACTCTGCACAAAATATGGCTAAGCTAATCTTCGTATACCATTTACTTAAAAATTCAAAAGGAGACAACTAGATATATAAAACATGAAAATGATTTTCCAGAATTGTTCCAAAGTCAAGGGAATGAACTCAATGACCTCCCTAGACAGCTGAGATTTTGTGTAATGATCTATGACCTAATTTGAATGTTATATAAAAAAACACACACTTCTAAACCCAACCATCGGCTCATTTTCCTTGGATTCCTTCTCCAGCTAAACCAGAATAGGGATCCTCTCCACTCTGTTCTTATGAATTAGTCTAGCCTGCACTTGTTCCCTTACTCTCTGATGTCAAATTCTTAATGAGATTGACAAGGCGTTCCCAGTCAGAGAGAAGGAGTGTCCTTATAACTGAATGTTCAATGAAACCATTATCCTTTATGTGCTTTGATATTAATCTTAATTGAGGGGCTATTTTCTCAGACTCTCTGGATGAGGACATGGGTTCTGGAGGATCCTGGGAACTGCTTTTGTTAACACCATAAGATTGTCCCTCCCCAAGCCTCTCTCATCCCAAGCAAATATTCACTCTCTACGTCCTTGTACAATCCATAGTCCCTAATCTAAAGTTACTCAGGCTTTTATTTCTAACTACAACTGTAAAATCTTTTTACAAAACAAAACTAAGCACAAAGATGACACAGAATCAAGCCTCACTCCCCTCCAAACAAGTCAAATTGTGGCATAACTGTCCTCTAAAGTGCATCATTCTGGTTCACAGGTCTTTGTCCAAGTGTCTCTATTTCAAATTAGCCAGTTGGAGTCACCTTCTGAATTTGGTTTGTGAAGGATTTGGGATAGATGACTTAAACTTCAAATGGATTTGCTAGCTCAGCCGGAGCACTGATTGTTGGGGTGGTTGAATAACGTAAGCCTTAGGGCTACACGTGCAGTTTTACCAGGTTCATCTTTAGGCAGATTCCAGGTTCCCAGGAGTTCAAAGATCAAATGCAGCATCTCCCCTTATACATTATGAGGCTGAAGGGTAAAGAAGAGCAAGTCATCCCAACTATATCAACATAAAAGCTTCCGCCTGGTGCAATGGTGTGACTTTCTAATCTTTCACCTACATACTATAAAAGAAGTTTATTTTTAGGAAGTTTCTGCCTACTACTAACTTTATGTAAATGTAATTTTTTTACGTGGGGCTTTTTAAAATTTGTAAACCTCCCCAGTCATTTCCTCCAAGGACTCAGATTGCAAGAACACTTTTAACATTAAGTTAAAATAAACCCATTAGCTTATTTAGGAAAATTACTGAAAATGAAACAACAGGAGGAGGCTCCTCCCAGCCCTCCTGTCTTTTTGAATGTGTGTACTTCATATAGTGAAGATAAAGTCTCCTCAGTCTCTGGTGGCTCAGGTGGTAAAGCATCTGCCTGCAATATGGGAGGCCCAGATTCCATCCCTAGGTTGGAAAGACCCCCTGGAGAAGGAAATGGCAACCCACTCCAGTACTCTTGCCTGGAAAATCCCATGGACAGAAGAGTCTGGTAGGCTACAGTCCACAAGGTCACAGAGAGTCTTGTCTTAGAGCTTAACAGATCAGGATGAACTAATTCTAGATTGCAGCCCTAAATCAATGATACACAGATCTCTAAAATAAAACTTGATGAGAAAGGAAATTCTAAGAGTGAAGACTATCTTCCAGTCAATTAATCTCATCTCTCTCTTTCATATTCTAGAATTGTGCAAGATATGGATATTTCAAGTCATGGTGAGCTCTGGCAAGGAGCCAATGAATCTCTGCTCCAGCATGGAGCCAGGGGAATGTACTAGGGAAGATAAGAAATCTGATGATTAGCAGAGATACCTGGTCACTTTAGTCCTACCCCGCCTCCACTATTCC
The DNA here is from genome assembly GCF_019320065.1 of Cervus canadensis. Lineage (NCBI taxonomy): Eukaryota > Metazoa > Chordata > Mammalia > Artiodactyla > Cervidae > Cervus > Cervus canadensis. The sequence continues at coordinate 26,697,691 of NC_057391.1, forward strand.
AGGTGTGAACTTGCTTTTTTAAAAATCCTTTGAGACATGATACTCCAGAGTTGATTGGTTCAAGCAAATGTGATATATACAAAAATTCAAAAGCATCAGTTCTTCAGTGCTCAGCCCTCTTTATGGCCCAACTCTCACATGTACATGATTACTGGAAAAACTATAGCTTTCACTATACAGACCTTTGTTGTCAAAATGATATCTCCACTTTGTAATACGCTAGCTATCCAGACTTTTCATAGCTTTCTAAGGAGCAAGTGTCTTAATTTCATGGCTGCAGTCCCCATTCACAGTGATTTTGGAGCCCAAGAAAATAAAATCTGTCACTAAACAGACCTGCTAAATGATCAATGACTGGTGTGTAACTCACTAAACCAAAATATTATCTTTTAAGATGTCCCACATGGAAGACATTACTCTAGGGTCTTTCATTTTTCAGAGGATGCATATAGGAGCATTGCCCTTGCACAAAAATCAGTTAAATCATTTTGCTCAATGGGAATATTTAAAATATTCTACATGAATCCTAGTGACTGTCTCCTTCTATTTTAAATGGCTGCTGCTGTGGGATTATGTTCTCTCTTCTTGACATGCCAAATATAACTCTGTAAGTGATGGAGAATGCTGTCCTGCGCAGACAACCTCATGGCTCTTTTGGCAATTTAAATGTAGGCATTTTAAAGCTTGAAAGCTGCATTATTTTCATCCTAACTCAGGGTGTAGCTTAGTGGCCAGAATTGAGAAGCGTGTGCCATTGATCAGGTGGATTTTTGCCTATCACTTCAAAAGTGGAATAGATTTATGAATTTAGTATCCTTAGAGTAAAAAATATATATATATATATACAATATATATATACAATAAAATATTAGCCATAAAATAATATAATATTGTCATTTGTAGCAACATTGATGGACTTAGAGAATATCATGCTAAGTGAAGTAAGGCAGACAGAGAGACAAATATTACATAATATCACTTGTATGTGGAATAAAAAAAATTATACAAATAAATTAATCTACAAAACAGAAGCAGACCCACAGATTGTTGAAAACAAACAGGTTGAAACAAACTTATGGGTACCACAGGGGGAAGGTGGGGAGGCTAGAGAAGGGGGGAGGATAAATTCAGCGAATGGTATTAACAGATTACTATACATAAAATGCATAGGTTGATAGCGCAGTTGATAAAGAATCCACCTGCAATGCAGGAGACCCCAGTTCGCTTCCTGGGTTGGGAAGATCCGCTGGAGAAGGGACAGGCTACCTACTCCAGTATTTTTGGCATTCCCTTGTGGCTCAGCTGGTAAAGAATCCATCTGCAATGCAGGAGACCCTGGTTCGCTTCCTGGGTTGGCAAGATCCCCTGGAGAAGAGAAAGGCTACCCACTCCAGTATTCTGGCCTGGAGAATTCCATGGACTGTATAGTCCATGGGGCCACAAAGAGTCAGACACGACTAAGCAACTTTCATTTCACAAGGATTTATTGTATAACAGCGATCTATATTCAATATCTTACAGTAACCTATAATGGAAAAGAATCTGAAATATACATAATTGAATCACTTGCTGTATACCTGAAACTGACACAACATCATAAATCAACTATGAAAGTGAGTGTTAGTCGCCCCGTCATGTGACCCCAAGGACTGTAGCCTGCCAGGTTCCTCTGTCCATGGAATTCTCCAGGGAACAATATTGGAGTGGATTGCCATACCCTTCTCCAGGGGATCTTCTCAACCCAGGGATCGAACCTGGGTCTCCTGCATTGCAGGCAGATTCTTTACCATCTGAGCCCCAAATTAACTATACTTCAATTTAAAAAAAAAGAGCTGCTAACACACACAGGATTGTACTTTTGTTGGTGACCACATTTGGTAAAACAGCTGGCATACCAGTGTCGCAGGAACAAACACGTTTTCCTTTTGCTGTCAGTTCAGTCGCTCAGTCATGTCTGACTCTATGACCCCATAGACTGCAGCACACCAGACCTCCCTGTCCATCACCAACTCCCAGAGGTTACTCAAACTCATGTCCATTGAGTCAGTGATGCCATCCAACCATCTCATCCTCTGTCATCCCCTTCTCCTCCTGCCTTCAATCTTTCCCAGCATCAGGGTCTTTTCCAATGAGTCAGTTCTTCACATCAGGAGGCCAAAGGATTAAAGTTTCAGCTTCAGCATCAGTACTTACAAGGAATATTAAGGACTGATTTCCTTTAGGATGGACTGGTTGGATCTCCTCACTGTCCAAGGGACTCTCAAGAGGTGGCCAAAGTATTGGAGTTTCAGCTTCAGCATCAGTACTTACAAGGAATATTAACTACTGATTTCCTTTAGGATGGACTGGTTGGACCTCCTTACTGTCCAAGGGACTCTCAAGACTCTTCTACAACACCACAGTTCAAAAGCATCAATTCTTCAGCACTCAGCTTTCTTCACAGTCCAACTCTCACATCCATACATGACCACTGGAAAAACCATAGCTTTGACTAGACAGACCTTTGTTGGCAAAGTAGTGTTTCTGCTTTTTATTTATTTATTTTTTTTTCCACTGGAAAATAATTTTATTGAGATTCTACCAGCTGTACAATCTGTTCTATTAGGCCCCTTCTTCCTTGGCAATTCGGTCCTTCTTAAGTGGTCCCATAAAGGCTTTCTTCTCCTCCACAGTCTGGAAGCGACCATGACCAAATTTGGAGGTGGTGTCAATAAATTTGAGGTCAATCTTCTCCAGGGCCCGGCGTTTGTTCTGCACCAGCAAGGACTTGCACAGAGTGAGCACTTGCTTCTTGGTTCCCACCACACAGCCTTTGAGCATGACGAAGTCATTGGTCACCTCACCATAGTGGACAAAGCCGCCCAGAGGGTTGATGCTCTTGTCAGACAGATCGTAATCAGTAGAGCCATTGTTCTTGATCAGTTTGCCGTCCTTGATGAGGTAGCCCTGACCGATCTTGTAGATCTTCTTGTTGATCTCAGTGCGGTGATGGTAGCCTTTCTGCCCAGCCTGAGCCACAGAGAAGGCCACCCGGGCGGGATGCCATGCCCCAATACAGGCAACCTTGCGCAGCCCTCGGTGGGTCTTACGGGGTAGCTTCTTGGTATGCCAACGGCTGGTGACCCCTTTGTAGCCTTTGCCCTTGGTCACCCCAATGACATCAATCATCTCATCCTGGCCAAATACTTGGTTGACAGGGACCTGCTGCTCAAGCCTCTCGCGGGCCCAGTCCAGTTTTTCAGCCACAGTGCCTCCGTTCACCTGGATCTCCATGAGGTGGGCCTTCTTCTGGCGCAGAGGAAGCAGGCGCATCTGGGTGTGGGCAATGACACGGATGACCTGACAGCACTTCTTCATGCTGCTGAAGTCCCTCTCCAGTTGCTTCTTGCCATCTACGTCCTGCCACTTCTTGCAGTATTTGGTGAAGGCCTTCTTCTTAGATTTATGCCAGTTCTTGTAGAAATGCCTTTTGCACTCGTCGCTGATATGCTCAGCAAAGATGGTCTTAAAGGTCCGGAGGCCTCGGGGTGTTTCCACGTAGCCCACGATGCCCACAATCACCATGGGCAGAGTCTCCACAATGGTCACAGCCTCCACAACTTCCTTCTTGTTCACCTTGGACCCTGGCCTATCAACCTCCCTCACAATGTGGGTCATGCCAGCCTTGTAGCCGAGGAAGGCGGTGAGGTGCACGGGCTTGGAAGAGTCATCCTTGGGGAAGCTCTTCACCTTCCCGCGGTGCTGGCTGCTGCGCTTCCGAGGCAGGAAGCCCAGGGACCCATGCCTGGGAGCGGAGAACTTTCTGTGAGACATCCTGCCGTCGGAAGCTGCCGGTAGAGCGTGTTTCTGCTTTTTAATATGCTATCTAGGTTGGTCATAACTTTTCATCCAAGGAGTAAAAGTCTTTTAATTTCATGGCTGCAGTCACCATCTGCAGTGATTTTGGAGCCAAAAAAATAAAGTCTCACTGTTTCCATTGTTTCCCCATATATTTGCCATGAAGTGATGGGACCAGATGTCATGATCTTAGTTTTCTGAATGTTGAGTTTTAAACCAACTTTTTCACTCTCCTCTTTCACTTTCATCAAGAGGCTCTTTAGTTCTTCTTCACTTTCTGCCATAAGGTTGGTGTCATCTGCATATCTGAGGTTATTGATATTTCTCCTGGCAATCTTGATTCCAGTTTGTGCTTTATCCAGTCCAGCATTTCTCATGATGTACTCTGCATATAAGTTAAATAAGCAGGGTGACAATATACAGCCTTGAAGTACTCCTTTCCCGATTTGGAACCAGTCTGTTGTTCCATGACCAGTTCTAACGGTTGTTTCCGACCTGCATAGTTTTTGCTATAGTAGAAAGCTAAACCACCTGCTGGTTTAGAGATGGCAGTCCTTTGTAGGAAGTGTGGATAGAAGAAAAGATCAGATCCTCATTAGGTGGTCCTTGCTCTTTTTCATCTTTTCCCTTTCCCACAGGGAATCTAAGTTCCAGCTCAATCATTAGCATTGTCTTCTTCCTGACTGGGAGCATCCTCACATCTCAAGTGACTCCAGTGTCCAGGCATTAGATGCTTCTGTGTTAAATGAGAAAAATTAATCTGAACAGCTTATCTGAAAGAAGGTCCATTGTGAAATCCAGCCAAAAACCCAAAATAAGTAGGAGTGATATCTGTTAGTGAACGAATTAGGTTATCTGAGGTGAAGCAAATCCAGAAGAGCGGGATCTGGAAGGTTGTGAATGTGCATTATGGTTCCTAAAAAGCTACATTACTGTGGGTAGAACCAAAGCTGGGTGGTGTTACATAAGAATTGTCATGTAACACAGGTGTAACACAGGGATGGGGGTGAGGTGGGTGATTCTGGGGAGTGACTTGGGGGCTCAGAATCCATTTTTTGCCTAGATTCAAATGTGGGAGTTAGACTTTCAGCCTAAAGTAGAGAATAAAAACAACCCTGTCATGGCCATGAAAAGAACGCAAAATGCCAAATGTGGAAAAAACCCAGCAGCAACTTGCTTAGGTAACAAGGTGGGCAGAGCACTGAGACAGATGGGGATGGAGAGAGGAAATACACACCATCAGATAAGCTGTTACTTTGGCAATTAGGGGCAAATATTTTGCTAACTATATTGGAAGGAAGCAAAGTCTTCTTATAATAGCAAAATAGATACACAAAAGTAAAGTAAAATGTATATAATTCTGATATTCATGCATTGTGCTGAGCAGAGTACTAAGTGCTTTGTCACATTTTAATTAAAAACAAAAACAGAAAAGTCATGAGGAAAGCATAGATAAGAAAACTGAGGTTTACCAAGGTCTTGTATCTCCAAAATCACCCTGTTAGGAAGTGGCAGAACTAAGACATAAACCCTGGTCTCTTTCATTCCAAACACATCCTCTAACCACACAATTAAACTGAATCCTCTGAAGTGTGTTAGCTTTGATCATTGTTTCCACCTGAAACTATCATAACATCGTTAGTCAACTATGAAAGTGAAAGTGTTCGTCTCTCAGTCCTGTCTGACTCTTTGTGACCTCTATGGACCATAGCCCACCAGGCTCCTCTGTCCATGGGATTCTCCAGGAAAGAATACTGGAGTGTGTTGCCATGCTCTCCTCCAGGGGATCTTCCCTACCCAGGGATCCAACCCGGTCTCCTGCATTGCAGGCAGATTCTTTCCCATCTGAGCCACCAGGAAGGCCCAAATCAACCATACTTCAACATAAAATAAAAAGTTAAAGGATAAATAAAATGTGTCCGTTTTGGAAACAAGAGCCTCGGGAACAGGATACGACTAGGATCAGCTACAACATTTACGGGACTCTGTGCAAAGTGAAAATGTGAGGTCCCTTTCCAAAAATTACCAAAAATAGCGAGAGAGGCAGCAGAAAGTATGAAAGCACAAAGTGTGGGCCTTCCTCGCTGGGGCCCTGTATGACTATGCAGGCCACGTGCCCGTGAAGCTGTGCTTGGACTTGCCTTTAGAGTATGCAACTGAGACCCAAGGTGGGCTGTTTAAAGAACACGAACTAGGCAAGAGAAGAGGAATCCAGTGCATCCACAAGAGAGAACATTAGCCTCCCTTTTCCCAGCCTCCTTCATCAGCTGAAAGTGGAAGCGTATATAAGAAGTACATTTCATTGTATTTGTAGTTTGTGACATATGGATTATACAGTAAAATAAATGTAGAATTCAATTTCTCTCCTTGTTTCATAAAGTTCTCAAGTTATACAACTGTTCCAGTGCTGTTCTCTGGACTAAGTCCTTCCTGACCATGGCTGTCAAGATTCTGGTGACCCAGGTGTGTGAAACTAGGGACACTGTCCTGTCCCACCCCCACGCCTCGCTTGTCCTCTCCCACAGGTGTGGCTTTTGTCAGCCGTGTGGTGTGATTTCAGGCCCAGAAGATGCCACATACACTCCCTACGATATATGGGTACGCCCCTGCAGCCCTCACACACCCTCAGCTTGTGCAGAAGGGACTGAAGCACAGAAGTGAGGCGGTCTCGCACCTGATGCACTTTCATGAACGCCGTGCTCCCTGGGCAGAACCATGAAGCTGTCAAACTTGGGTACAAATCGCTTCTCTCTGCAGCTCCTCTCACCTACCAGCCACCCATTTCTCCTTAGCGTGCAGCCTCCTCAGGGGGCCCTTTATTCCCACTATTCCTTTACCTCCTTCAGATTGGCTCATTTCCCCATCAAGCCCAGACCTGCCTCATCCCTTCTCTCAACAGGTCGCAGCTGACTTCCCTTTACTCTCAGGGCTGTCCCATGTGATTGGCCAGGAGGAAATTAATCTCCTGCCCTCATTTGTGCTAAGACTAATGGTTAACACTAATTTTATGGATTGCTTTCACCTTAGCTCAAGGATGAGTGATGAGGGTCCATTAGGTACCCAGGCTGAAGCTTTGCAAGCGATATCTTCAACAGAGGGGCTATTCCTACTGCCTTTGACTGACATTGACAATAGCGTACTTATTTCACAGACAGAAAAGTCCTGCTCTGTGAGAGGCAAGTGAAAAAAAAAACAGGCAATAAATATTTGTTCACTGTTAAAGGAAAGCTTCAATGATACCTGGTTTGCTTACCAAATGTGAAAGGTAAGAAGAAAGATAATTAATGCTGAAGATGAAGTGAAACTGACACTTATACAGTGCAAGAGAATAAACTGGTACATATATTCTGGAAGGAAGTTTGGCAGTTTGATGGTGATGATTAAATTATACAAATACATATATGTACACACATTATATAAACAAATGTTGTATATATGTATGCATGTGAGCATGCTCAGGCACTTCAGTCGGATCCAGGTCTTTGTGACCCTTTGGACTGTAGCCTGTCAAGTTCCTCTGTCCATGGGATTCTCCAGGCAAGAATACTGGAATGGAATGGGTTGCCATACCCTCCTCCAGGGGAACTTCTGGACCCAGGGATCGAATCTGTGTCTCTTGAGTCTCCTGCATTGCAGGCAGATTCTTTACCCACTGGGCCACCTAGGAAGTCTGTGTGTGTGTGTGTGTGTGTACACACATACATGTATATATATATACATATACACACATGTATATATACATACATACAAATACTTGAAGGATTTAGATGTCAGCCAACAGTGCCCTGTGGAGTCTGACCCTGTCTGCCTCTCCAGTCTCATGTTGCCTCTTTCCTTCCAGCTCTGAGTCTATCCACACTGGCTTCTCTCAGCTCTGCAGCACACCTCATGTTCCCTGCTGCATGTTATTCTTTCTGCCTGGGTGGTTCTTCATCCATGTTTTCACCAATCATTTCTTGCTCATCCTACAGGCCTCAGTTTAAGAGTCACCTCCCCAGGAAGCCTTCTCAGACCACCACTCCTCTCCCTGGACCCCCTAAGACTGGACACACTCCCTTATACTCTACTTTTAGGGACTATATTCCTTTCCTTGTGCTACTTAGCCTAGTAAGTCTTGATCCTCTCCTTTTCATGGTTATGTTGTTCATCTGTCTCCTCTGGTGAACTGTAAGCTCAAAGAGAGCAGGTTTGTGTTCACCTTTCCATTTTTGGTGCTTAGAAAAGGACCTGGTATTTAGGAGGGGCTCAAGAAATACTTGTGGATTAAATAAGTAAATGAGATTAAAATCCACTTTAATTTTCTCCTTTGTACTTTCTTGAATTTTTCAAATTTCAACAATCATGGGATACTTTTATAATAAAAAGACAATCATTTTTTAAAAGCTTTTCCTTTCCTTTGAGGCTGCAGCTATTCTCTGCAGTCTGCTGCCTTTGGCACTGATTCCTCTGACTACTACTGTTCTAGGCTAGCCTGAGCCATGGAACAGGATTATGCTGCATTGTCTGAAATTCTTCCCCAGCTGGAGACAGTCTTCCCTGCCCATCGCCTCTGAGTTATTGGCCACTAAGCAGAGGCTTTGGACTCCTGCTGTTACATCTTTCCTGCCCTCAGAGGTGCAGCCTGGTTGCTCCCATGACTCAGCAGATGACTCTTGGACAGAACTGTGTGCGAAGTGTGTCTTGCCAGCTAACAATGAGACAGTGGGGTTTGACTGAGTTCAAGCTCTGCTCTAGTGTCTGAGGATATATCTCTTGGCATGAAACCATCACACATCACTCCACTACACTCCCCTTTATTAAAAAAAAAAACAAAAAACACCAAAACCTACAGTTATTATGACTTTTCCTATTGAGTCAAACCTTATCTTTTCCAGGGAATTAATATGAGAGAGTTAATGGTTTCAGTTTGAGACTCAAGTTCCTACTTTCTTCCTACAAGCTGACAGCATAAATGCAATAATGGTTGTAGCTTAGCGAGAGTAATTTCTCCATATGGCACTTCAGGTGGCATTTGAGATATTTTTAATACTTCTGGCAGGCAAGTTAAAAAAAAAATCTTTGCAGCCTGTTAATATTTTACCAGCCTCCACACATGATCACCTATACATGGCAACATTCCAAGGATTATTTGTCATTTCAAATCCTTTTTGGAACAAGTTGGAGAATAAATAAATACAGATGATGCATCAGAAGGGATGGAGCCTCCTCATTCTAAACAGCTATGATTCTGGTGGTCTAAATGGGGGTATAAGTATAATATCACTGTTTATTTAAGTTCTGGTTTTCCATGGCTGATTGATGTTTTCTCAGACTGTGAATCCACATTAGAGGACAAAGTTGCAGCACAAAGCCTTGTTTTTCTGTGTCTGAGATCCCTGGATATGCTACAGAGATTGGCATCTTAGCACCATGGAGTATTTTCAGGAAATTTGGGGGTGATGAGCAGTTATCAATTGACAGAATAGCATCTATATTAGGATGAATGTGGCAGCAGGCAAGATGCATTTATCCGGTGTTGAGATGAAAAGCTGATTACACAGCCGAGGGCAAATGAGGTGGAAACATCTTGGAGATTAGGTTTGCTCCCTGTGTCCTACATTTCCGAGGGATGCGATCATTGGTTTAATGTTTCCCATGGACAGCTTTTCTCGGAGTTGAAATAAAGACAAAATCTATCCTGGAGAATGTGGCATGTAGAAATTCAGCTCAGTCAGGACAAAGAGCAGCATTTAAAATCAATGGTCCTATGGTTGGCATTCTCAGATAATTGTGTCACCCCCTGTCTGGGACAGGGGAGGACACTGAGATTCAGACTGATTAAGGTGGTTTGGGCCATATTGTGTACTGAAAGTGTAAACTCTTTCTAGAATGATGTTATGCGGCTGTATCCTGTCAGGGCATGGTCCTTCTGTTGAAGGGCAAATCCATTCCCCTGGGAATGCTCACTGGGGGGCTCTTCCTGTCCGTGTTCCCGTCACGTCTTCCAGAATGCACTTGCGGTGTTTGGTCCCCACGTTCACTCCAGCTGGTCTCCCCTTGGCATCCACACAGGAAATCCACAGATGCCTGTTCTCTGACATCAGTTCTTCAATACAAGAAACTCCTTGCTTCTGCCTGGTCACATGATGGGAGGGTGGGATATGGGACTCTGAGCCCCAGATGATGCCACCTGCCACATCTCATCTCTTTGTTCCCTGTCTAGAGTGGCATCTTTCTGAAGGGAGCCACCAAAATGTCTATGTCCTTTTCTCTGTGCCTGGCTTCTCTGCTTCTTTTTCAAATACTTCTGATTTTTCTTTGCCACTGAGGTCACCTACCTCAGGGACAGAGAGAGATGCAATTAAACATAGTGGATCACTTATTTTATGCAAGGCATGATGGTGATAAAGGATTTCCCTGGTGGCTCAGACAGTAAAGAGCCTGCCTGCAATGCAGGAGACCTGGGTTCGATCCCTGGGTCAGGAAGATCTCCTGGAGAAGAGAATGGCTACCCACTCCAGTATTCTTGCCTGGAAAATTCCATGGATAGAGAAGTCTGGCAGGCTAAGTTCACAGGGTCACAAAGAGTCAGAAATGACTGAGCGGCTAACGCGTGGGGATAAAGAGGTAAATCACTGCCAATCCTCTCCCTCAAGTTGCTTTGAACCCAAAGGAGGGAACAAACATTAATATGTCTGCAGCCCTTTATGAGGGACGAGGGGATAAGAGAAGTGCAGACAATGTGCTACAGAAGCATAGAACCGGACATGAACTCTGACAGGGAAGGAAGGAAGGCTTCAGGGAGGAAGTGACTTGTAAGCTGAAGCATAATGGAGGAAGGAACTGCTTATTTCATTCTCTGAATGGAAGCACTTAGTGGTTGACCTGACATCAGTGGTTTTCATTGACTATAGCAGGTCACAGTAAGACTGAGAAGCATCAGGTATATAGAGGACCCATCTGAAAATCCATCCATCTTTCTTGTAAGAAAGGGATAGTTTAATCTTTTGAGAGAAGTTAATGATCAGTGAGCACAAGTAATGATTCTTTCTGTTACAGTTTATGGTGGAAGCATAATTGAACAGGTACATTGCAGATGTTCCCCTCCCCAGTCCAAGGTCAGGAGTAGTCATCTTTGGGCATTAAGCTGCTTGAGTTATTAAATACATTTTACACAAACAGTACTTGAGTGCATAGGAATCACCTGGGAGATTTTATGACACCGCAGCTTCCAATTCAGTAGGTCTGGGGTGGCTCTGAGATTCTGCATTTCCAAGAAACTTCGAGGTGAGGTTGACCTGATGACACATTGATTGGAGTGAATGTCATTATCTCATTTCACCAGAAGTGAACTAGGAGGTAACAAAGAGAGTTTTGGAACTGATGGGGAGTTAGATAAAAACCTTTCACCAATACTAAAGGCTTAAAAAAAGACATGTAAACATTACACGAAGCCCAAATAGGCAGGAACCATCTTTTGTATTTTCTTGCTTCCCTTTAGAAAGTGGAATACTTTGATAAACTGACCAAATTCAGTATTTTAAAATCCATACCACATATTTCAGAGAGGGGAGCATTTCTATGGGGCTTATTAGAGATAGCTTCTTCCCTTAGGGAGGCAGAATGGTGTATTGTAAAAATGTGGGCCTCTGGGTCTGAAGGATTTGGAATGAAGACTTTCTGAACTGTGTAACCTCAAGGGAGTTATCCTTCTCTCTGATCTCGGTTTCTTATCTTTGGAATGAGGATAATACTCACCTTGCTAGGTGGCTGTGAAGACTGGCAATGATGTTTACAAAGTGATCTCTTCAAGCCTGATCCAGACTGTGTGTCCTCAACTCAGCTGTGCTTCATCGAGGTCATGAAATTGGTTTTATTGAAATGGACATTTTCAGAGTCTAGTACAGCCACTAACATTTATTAGGCACTTAGTAATTGCTTATTAAACAAGGAGCACATACAACCCTAAACGTCTATACCACTAACCTGTTAATTAGTGTGCACCTTTCTATTATCTACAACGTTGAACTTATTTATATTTTGTCTTTATAAATAAACTTTTTGAAAAAATATTTTTCTTTCTCTTTAAGTCACTTCCTACACACTCCTCCCTCCCAAGTTTAGAGCAGTTTGCATATTTCTGAGTTTGACTAAAGGTTAGAATAGGATTTATTAATCTCTCCAGGGAGCTTTTGAAACAATGCTGGAAAAAGACTTTGGGTTATAGACTCTTTTTTTTCTTTCCAGGACTAAGCTCTTATGGCCATGTTATTATCATGTTGGTTTACTTTAAAAGATACCTACTTCAGTTAAAATCTAGTTACGTTCAAGCCCTGGAAAAGTTTACTCCCTCCCCATCAATATCAAATCCATTTGTGTTCTATGAGCAGAGCTAACTTGCAATTGCTCCTAACACATTTCAGAGGTGATGCTTCACTCTTGGAAGTGCTTCTGAACAAAGTTTCAAAAAGTGTGAGAATTGGGTCCCTCTAAGAAGGCAATGGCACCCCACTCCAGTACTCTCACCCGGAAAGTCCCATGGACGGAGGAGCCTGGTAGGCTGCAGTCCATGGGGTCGTGAAGAGTCAGACACGACTGAGCGACTTCACTTTCACTTTTCACTTTCATGCACTGGAGAAGGAAATGGCAACCCACTCCAGTGTTCTTGCCTGGGGAATCCAGGCTGCCGTCTATGGGGTCGCACAGAGTCCGACACGACTGAAGTGACTTAGCAGCAGCAGCAGCAAGATAGTTTTTCGGGTTAAAAAAAAGTTTTAAAGTAGTGTTAGTAGAGTGTTAACGTTTTCTGTTCTTCTTCTAAATGATAATAATGGGCTTTAAAAAGAAGCACTGACTCAATTCCTAATTTGTTATAAGATCCTGGGACAGTTACTTGACCTTGGCCTTGGTGTTCTTATCTAAAAGGTGGAATTTACACAAGATAGATGTATGGATTGAAGGAGATAACTAAAAAGTGCCTATCAGTGTTTTGACTAATATAAGTAAGAATACATCACAGTGTCCATAAACTATTATCTAGAAAAAAAATTTGAGGAATAAAAATCACTTTAAAATATCTTTCCAATTTTTTTCACATTTATTTATGATTTGAACAGAATATTATCTGCACAGAATTTGTTTGGGATAGAATGCTCTTCTGAAGTCCCGGAAGGATGATACATTTTGCATTTATCAGGAAGTAGATTAAAGGCAATGCCCCTTCTTGTCCACCCACTTGGAACAGATAGGCCATCCAAATCACAGAGCAAATCACTGTATCATTCAGGCTTCAAATCCTCTTATGAAACGTTTTAGAGTAGTTCATTCCAGTAATAATTACATTTATATAGGGGAAAAATAATTTATCTTGGCATTAAATACGCTGATTCTCCAGTACAAAACGCCAGCAAGCAGGTATCCTCCACTGTGAGGCCTCTTGACATCCGGATTCAGTCTTCCTTTTCCGAATTGCCAAGTCCCCTTGTTCAGATTTTTGCCCAAACCTGGTTAGCTCTTATTTTCAAGTGGTCAAAGTAATTTACCTGCCATGGATTCTGGCTAAAAAGCAATATGGATGCGGAACTGGGAGTGTGAGGGAAACTAACATTAAGAGCTTGTGTTTACCTGTAAATTCTATTTCTAGAGTTTTCTGCTTTGACTCCTTTTAGCACTTAGGATCTGGGGTGGCAGATCTGGGGTTGCAAGGGCAGTGGCCATTGACTGATCCAGTGGCTGATCATTGGAGCAGCACAGGCTTGTGGGGTCTCCGAGGCGTGGGAATCTCAGAAACCGTGGTTGCCATGGACCCGCTCCCTTCCCCCCATTGCTTCGAATCAGTCTAGGGCGTGCACCTGAGAGGCAACCCAGAGCAGGCAAGCTGGGGACACTTGGCCAGCGATTGGCTGTTGCCCTTGCGGTCTACCTTAGATCTAGCCTTGAGACCATCACCTCCTACCCAGCTGCCTGGATATGCGTCGCCCAATAATCTTGCCGCTCTGCTCCTGATTGGGCGCTGTAGCCTTCGACTCCACCTTGCTATCCGCCCTCCAAGGAGCCGCTACGCGTTTCCATTGGTCATAAGCCCTGCCGATCAGTCCATAGCTTACCTCCCCCAAACAGCCCGTCGGGCGAGCGCGTGCTAGGGAGGCAGGGCCTCACGTTTGGGGGTGGGGCTGGGGCGGGGCCTCGACGGAGGCCGGCACAGCGGCAGCTTCAGGCTCTCGCTCTCGGACTCAAGCGCAGCATCCTCGCTGCGGCTACCGCTGCTGCACCTGGTCAGGTAAAGAGAGCCTTGTCCGTCCTGCTGGCGGTCTGCCCCGCCTCTTCTCCTTCCCGACCAAAGGTTGCCTGCTCCGCCTCCTGAGACTATAAGGGCTCCAGGAAAGAGGCGTCAAATCTATTTTGCCTGGTTACCTTATCTTTCTCCCCTGCTGCGTCCTTCTTCCAGCTCCGCAACTAAGAGGTTCCGAAGTGCGTTGTTGGGCCCTCCAGCCGGGTCTTCCTAACGCTCCTCATTACAGAACTGTCTGTTAACTCCCCGCCCTCCCGACCCGCCAGCGCTGTCTCGTTCTCACCTCGGCACAGGCAGGGTGGAAGGGCGGGTGGGGGAGGGAGCGATGCAGCGCTGTATTTTGAAGCTGGATGTGTTTAGTTCTGAGGGGGAGTACTTAAGTGGGGCTGGTTTGGGAACGGAAGTTGCTTCCTGGTTTGACTGGGAGTGACTAGAAGGCTATCTGTTGCTGCTTTTGCTTATATTTATAGGTGGCATTCACCATCAGTATTTTCTTCTTTCATCATCATCATCATCATCATCAACAGCACCACGACCACCGCCATCAACATTTCTCTTCCTCCATCAGAGCTCTTCAAGTTCTGCAAAAGCAGACTCTGTTCAGGCATGTAAGTGTTGACCCCCAAATAATAAGCAATGACTTTGCCCCACCTGAGGCCAGAGCCAAGTACTCCTTTAACTCAAGGACAAGTAGCTAGGAACGGAGTTGAATGGGAGAAGTTTCTTTATCCCCCTTTGGTTTGTTGAGATTGCCACAGAAAACCCTTTGTTTTAATCATTCACACTACTGCTTGCTGGCTCCTGGAGAATTTGACGTTGGTATTGGCATTCATACATTCTTGATGGGCTGAATGCAGAGTCGTGGACCAGTGATACAGGCCTGTGCAGTATGGGGGCTTCAGTCATGGAGAGGTGAGTGCTCAGATCCCTTAGGAGGACCAGGTCAAGTAGCTTAGCGTCTGACTTTCTTCTGCAGTGGCTCTATACGGGGTATGTGCCATCATATGCTGTGTCTTCTTGGGGATTGAAGCTCCTGGGGAGAGATTTATATTATGGGCACGCTGTTGGTTTTCAACAGTCGTTGCTCAGCTGTTCTTAGGGCTAACCCCAAGATCACTTGGCTCTCATGCTTCTTAACCATTAGGAGGAAAGACAGCAAAGCGAAGGGTTGCGTATCAGATTAACTCATTATGGAAGACAGTGCCTTAAAAGTATTATGAAAGTCCTAGATCTTCTTGGGCAGGCATATATAATCATTAGTCTTGTTTTTCTCAACTGTTTATAGTGCAGTAGGACTCATGAATGAAACGCCTTTAGATATCTGCAGGATCAAAGGAGCAGAGGGTCATCCCTGGAGGAAAACAATGGATAAAAGTTGGAAGGCAGTACATCATAATGGTTAAACTTAGAGACCTGTCACATGGGTTCATGTCCTGATTCAACCACTTGCTAGCTGAGTGGGTTTTGGCAAGTCACTAACCTTTTGAATTTTAGCTTCTTGTCTATAAAATGAGGATAATATTACCTGCCTTATAGGGGATGTTGTTAAAATGCTCAGTAGTTCCTGACACATTGTGAGTGAAGAATGAATGTAAATTTTATTAATAATACTTAACAACAAGGATAATAAAGGCCAGTGTTCTGTCCTTAAAAAGTACATTTTTACCCCATTGTCTTTCTCCCTCCTTTTTTGGTCTCAGAGATGATCCCAGTGGGGGATGGC
Source organism: Cervus canadensis (assembly GCF_019320065.1). NCBI lineage: Eukaryota > Metazoa > Chordata > Mammalia > Artiodactyla > Cervidae > Cervus > Cervus canadensis. Next base: position 26,713,521 of record NC_057391.1, read on the forward strand.
ACTCTTCAGGCTCCTCATAAGACTCTATCTTAGAGAAGTGGCATGGGTTTGGACAGATATTTCTCTCACTACCTGAGCAGATGCTTAGCAAGCTCTGTTAAGACACATTAGAGATGTAGCTTTAGAGAAGGTGTTTGGACCTCTGGGCCTGTCCTAGGTTGCTCATTTTTCCCAGGGTGTTCAGCACACTGACTTGGTAAATTGCACTTTTCACAGAATCACTAGTGAGTGCATTGGCTTCTGCCCAGAAGAAGCAAAACTACTTCAAAAATGCCCCTGGGAATAGAAGAAATTCTAACTTGCCAGCATGGAAGAATTTGTATTTTACAGTATTTTTGTTCTCTAAGAATAGTGTGTTTTTCTTTGTTCATGTAAAAAACATGGACATCTTTGTGGTGTAGTTTTCTTTTGTAGAAGTTAACAGGCTTAACTGCTCTTGGGGATATTTTGAAATTTAGAGTATATTATCAATATTCAGTAGGGTATTTTCTGTTGTATAGGATGGAAACCCAGCTAGAAAGAATTCTAAACAAAAATGAACACTGTGGCTAATATAACTGAGCCATGACCAGACTCTAATGTTGTGGTGAGGAAGGTGGTCTACGCCCAGCTTCTGAGATTCGAATGCTTTTTTGGTTGCTAGCTTGCATTCTGTTTCTTTATACCTTTGAATTTTTTTATTTCTGCCCTTATTTCTGTCTTGGCTTTATTCCTTCCTATCACAGGCCTTGTCTTCTCAGTGACTTCATAATGTCTACATTCACATCCATCTTGCTCTGTAACCTGAGGATAATCCCCTTCTCCTTATTTCCATAGTGAATCCACAGGGAAGAACTGTGATCCGTCAGTCCTTGGTAACAGACTTAACTGTTTAGAATGAAGGTCTTGGCTAAGAGGATGGGGTCCTTTGGGTCCTATGATTGTCTGGGGGTATATCTGCTTCTTTACTCTCTAGACATAAAATTGGTAGAGCTGTCCCCAAAATAGGAGGGTTGGGAAGAATGGGAACAGACTAGAGCTTGATGTGATGAAGGTAAATATCCTTGATAGAGGATTCAGAAACACTCATCTCCTGCCTCACATGTGGCGATTCAAAATCATTTTATATTAAAGCTTTGGACTCATGCCTGTCATCCCAGGCAGTGGTACTTTAGATGATCTTGCCCTTAATGGTTTTCTTATTAAAACCTGATGTGTATAATTGTGAAAATTTATCAGAGATATTTAATACTATACAGTGATTCTACTGTTGGTAGATCATGTTTGGGGATTGCTCATAGCCTCTTGCTGGGACTTTGTTTAACAGGAGCATTATTTTTAGAGGCACTGTGTTAAAAATCACCTTTATTCTCAGCAGGTCCCAGCCTGTGGGATGTTGAAGTTATAGCCATTAATCTGATTTGCCTGATCTTGTAAAGATGCTAAACCATGGGAATTGTATCCTTATGGAGCAAATATGAGCTTGCACCAACAGGCTGGCCATGGGAGGGAATTGAGACATCCCTGTGTTTAGTGTCTGTGTAGAAGTGCTAACGAAGCAGTCGTCTGTATGCCCTGTAATATAACTGCTAGAGTGGAAAGATGGAAAGGAGGCTAAGAACTTCCTTACCTTGTCAGCATATGAAAGCCAGCCTCTGGGAAATGGACTATTCCCTCCCACTTAGTTTTCTCAAGTTCGCTGGCTAGATGTGTAATGAGTCCCTGAATAATCTTTATTTCTATATTTCTTTAGATTTTCAACACCTAATACCAGAGTTTTGTATGAGGCTAGGGTAGGCCAGAGAGTTGGTCTTCCTTTAGGCCACTTCAACTCACTGTTTTCCTGAAATGTCCTCTGTAATTCACCTCTGCAGAAAGCAGGCTATTGGCTAGGTTTTTTGTTCTTGGTTTTTTGTTTTTGTTTTTTTAAACCAATTCGTCTATATCCTTACCTTAATTGAAACTGACCTGTATTATGTTCCATCTTATTAGGGCTGTATCTGTTTTTCCTTTCTAAATTGTCAGATCATTGTTGAAGACCAACATCTTTCAAATTAAATGCATTTTACCTTGGTCTTCTGAGTCACAGACTATTGGGGGAAATATTTTGGAGGGAGATAGAATTTTTTTTTAACAAGAGAAAAATAAACAGAAGTTTATTAGGATGTGTGTGGAGCTTACATGTGGGAAGACTCAGACATGAGTTACCCCAAGGGGCAGTTAGAACCTGGGCTTGAGATCATTTTAGGTTAAAGGAAAAGGAATTTGGGGCTTCTGGGTGGGCGAGGCAAGTTATGAGAAAGTAACCTGGAAACGTTTTGGTAAAGGAGGGTTGTTTGATAAGGTTATGCAGATTTCAGTCTGATTTCTCCATTGGTAATAGTTGAGTTCTCTGGAGAAGGAAATGGCAACCCACTCCAGTATTCTTGCCTGGGAAGTTCCATGGACAGTGGAGACTCACAGGTTACAGTCCATAGGGTTGCAGAGAGTCAGACACGACTAAATAACAATTGCAGACAGTAATGGCCGTAGGGATGATTTAACTGGAGCATTGTTTTAAAAATAAACTTTTTATTTGGAAACAATTTGAGATTTACAGAAAAATTGTAAAGGTAGTACAGAGAGTTCCCATAGGCCCCACACTCAGTTTCCCGTATTAGTAACATCTTAGATTCCTTACATTACTAAGGTACATTTGTTACAACTAATCAATGAATATTGAAAAAAAAATTTTTTAAAGAGTTCTCTTTAGTGTGTGAGAGAAGGAAATACCTTTTTCAAACAGAAATTTCTTATACAAATGTAAATTTCCTTATAAAAGGAAAACATGTACATTGGTTTTAGAGCTTTCCTGCATCTGCTGGTGCTTGGTGGTTTTTTTTTGTTGGTTTGTTTAATTCAGTGGTATTTAACTCAAAATAATCCATATGCCAAGGAGGCATACTTTGCAGTAGCATATGCTGGTACCCCTCATTCTGCCCTTTAACACTTCATTTTTTTTTTTTTGAAGAGGTTTTATATATCAAGATCGAGCTGGTAGCTGTAGGAGATTCTGGTTAGGGTTTGTGAGATTAGAGATGCACAAAGGGAGAGAGAAAACAAGAATAACAACACAGATTGGAACAATCTATGAGAAAGAAGAAAAGGACAGATTTAAAGCATTGCCCTGGTTCACTGAGTCGTTCTCTCAGTCCTGGAACAGGTCAGTTCAGTTAAACAGTTGTGTCTCATTTTAGGAGGTGGTAGAGTAGGTGGGAGTAAGGTGACCCCTAAGTTAGGCCTCTATACAGTGTGATAAATGCTCCACTTAGTAAGGGACGTTTCGTTGGAAATGAGGAGAAAACAAAGATTAATGGTTAGAACAAACTCTAAACCCAGTTTTTGAGTCCAGAGGGCAGTTGGGTCAAAAAGATTTCTAGATACTGGACTTGAAGCATCCTTGAATGGTCGAATGAGGACAGGCAGTGTCAGTTTGATGAATTTCCTGGTTTGCAGTTTCTGCGTCCCTGGTGATGGCATGGGGTATTCCAGGGAATTTTCTGAGCACCCTAGCCAGCAACCAGAATGAAGATTGGTAGGCAGGACTTTTTAATATTTGTGTGGGTCATCAGAATGTAGGCATTAAAGGATGAGCCACAAATGCAGTCAGAAGGCTGACCGAGGGGCAGGTGGTAAATAAGGTTGTAAGTGCAGGGCAGGGGACACATTATGTTGCTTGCTGTTGTTGTGGTTTTGTTGCCAAGTTGTGTCCAACACTGCCATCCCATGGATTGTAGCACACCAGGCTTCCCTGACCACTGTCTCCTGGATTTTGCTCAAACTCATGTTCATTGAGTTGGTGATGCCATCCAACCATCTCATCCTCTGTCACCCTCTTCTCCTCCTGCCCTCAACCTTTCCCAGCATCAGAGTCTTTTCCAATGAGTTGGCTCTTCGCATCAGGTGACCAAAGGATTGGAGCTTCAGCTTCAGCATCAGTCCTTCCAGTGCATATTCAGAGTTGATTTCCTTTAGGATTGACTGGTTTGATCTCCTTGCAGTCCAAGGGACTCTCAAGAGTCTTCCCCAACACACAATTCTGTCAAGGTATAAGTACTGCCATCCCAGTAGGAGCTCTCTAGCACATTTTTGTGAAAGAAGCACGAAGAACACAAGATGTCCTGCAGACTAGTATTTAAAAATCCAACCAACGGAGAAGGGCATAGCTGCTCTTCTTTAGCTATGGTTGCCTTGTTTTTGTTGATTTTTTTCCCTCTCTTTCTCTTTTATTTATTTATTTTTTGGTGGTTCTGTTTTTGCCCATATGAGTGTCTGTTCACATCCAGGCTAAGATGGTTTCTTCGGTGATTTCCTCTGTGAAACATGGCAGGAAAAACATGGATGTTTCAGAGAGAGGAGACTCTGTCTACTTCTCAGGAGAAGCTCACCCCCGTGGTCCACTCACCGTAGTGGTTTTGGTAAACCATACAGTTTCCCAAACCTGGACATTTGCACAAGTGAAGTTCCAGTGAGATTCTCTGAAGGCGCAGCATCGCCTGTGGCCGAGAGGAAACCCTTCAGAGCAGCACATAGAGGGTCACAGAGCTGCCTCCTGCTCCCTGAGAGCTCTTGCCAGTGTTCTGGATTCTCTTGAGTCTTAGGTTCTGGTTTTCTGATCTCCAGTGCTGTAAAGATTGCTGAGCTAGAATGGGGAACGTATTGTGGCGTGACAAGTGCTCTCTTAGTGTTGCATGATCTTGTTCTTCTGGGGCAATTGTAGTTATGTTGAATGTGTTCAGTCCCTGGGAGACACAAATAAAATCTTTGTCAACCTTTTTCAGAGGGTCCATTGCAGCGCTGGTCTACTGACTGATTGAAAGCTCATCCCTATGATCTTAGCTCTGTGAGTACTTGTAAAGCCAATATCTCACCATTATACCATGGAGTCCATATAGCTTGCTGATGCTCTGTTCTGGGAAAAATATCATCAAAGTCTTTTCCAAGAGCAGGCAGTGAGTATGAGTGTGTGTTCCTCTGTGCCCATCCTGTGCTTAATACAGGGCATTTAAACTCCTTCCCTTGGTTACCTCTGGGCAGTAGGTAAGTGATGTATAGATGAGCAAGTCAGGGTTAGGAGAGGTTACCATGCTTTTGAAGGATATGGCTATTAATGGAATGGGGTAGTATTTACCCTACCTGCTGGACTTGCAGTCTACCTTCTGTCTGTGTCTTCTAAGCCATAGAGAACATTCCTAGCTTTAATTTTTTTAAACTTTCAAAGCAGAATAAACCATAAATATAGTGCAGTTTCTGGGTATGGATTCAGTAAAAAGCAGGAGTTGCTGTTTTTAGGCATTAAAATGATTTTTCTTTCTCTTTTTAGATAAAGCAGCCACTTTAGAAAATTTTCTAAGCCTAGTTCATATTCAAAAAGCTTTGCAAATAATTTTGTTAAAAGCCCACAAGTCTGCAGAAAACAGAATTCATCTGCAGAACTGGCATCCGTCCTGTCCTCATTTGCCAACGTCCTTGTCTCCTTTTATCTCTGTTTCTGCTGTAGTGTCTTCTACCTTCCACTACAGGAGATCAGCTGGGCTTCTGAAACCACTCTTTCCTACCTACCACCCCTCAAACAAATATGAAGAGGGCACATCTCATGTAATAGGGGATATCGTCTTTGTGTTAAGGTCACTTTCTGATCTGTCTTAAGCTGGTTCTGATTTCTTTAATGCTCTGAAGACAAAGGTTAACTTTACTTTTCATGATGATTTGAAGACCCAAAACTCCATGATACCTTAGTGTCATAAAGTTGACAGATTGAAAAAAAAAAAAATGTGTCCTGTCTCCTTTAGAAATCTTGTACCCAGGTTATTCTCTAGGCAAGTGACAAGATATTTTTCTAATTGTACAGTGGAGAAAACTGAGATAGGGAGATAAAGAGTGACTTGGTCAAGGTCACCCATGGTCAGCAGCACAGCCAAAAATAGATCCAGGTCACCAGACTCCCTGGGCTTTCTTCATTACATCACTCAACCTCTCTTCAGGAAGAGACAGCCCTGCCAACCACACAAATGAAAGGACAGTCAACTCTCAGCCTCTGTTTTGGGGGCTTGGTCTTTTTAAAAATGTTACATTGAATTAAATCATACAGCAATAGCTGCTAAATTGCAGCACTGTTAGCAGGACTTACTATCTTAACTAAGGCAGAATTAGTTGAGAAAAGCAGAATTCTATATCTATAGTCAATAATACTGTACTGTGCACTTAATTTAAGAAGGTAGATTGCTCATTGTGTTCTTATCAAAATACATAAAAAATTATAAAAAGATAAAATTCTGATATTACAGTCAAAAACTGGGCAAATGACAAAACGAAAGAGGGAGATAGCTGAAGACTCCCAAGTGGTTGCTAGGAGCTTGTGCTCAATTCGCATCTGAGAAAGAAGAAATTCACAGAAGAGGAGAGAAGGGGTATGTTGTCTAAGATGACACATATAGAAGTATGGCATGGACCCAGGAGAATAGCATCAGGAAAACCAAGGTCATGAACAAGAAGATTTGAAAAAAGTTGCTTAGGCAGTTTTTATAAGAGAAGGATTTTAACAGTGCAATCAGCGCATGATGTATAGATTCTGCTGCTTGAATAAGATGAGGTCAGAGTTCACAGAGAGGGAGGAGGCAGAGCTACTCAATTCTCATTTTGCTCCTGTCTTTTCCTTTCAAGTGAGCAGATGAGAGTCTCCATCTACAGGGACAAGTATATAAAAATATCTCATTTCTTTATTATTTTTTTTTTCAAACCATGTTCATGTCTGTTTCAAGCCTCTTCCTTCTGGGAGGAAGGAAGTCTTGTGAAAGAGTTATTCTCAGTCCTCCTTAGGGTCATAGATACATAATCCCAGAGCTCTGGCAAGGCTTCAGGGGGCTGACCCAGTGGAGCAGCATGGGGAGAGGGGACCCTCTGGTCACTGAGCATCTGATCACACAGTTTACACTGTAGCACCCAGTGTTGCTGCTCCTGTGGCTCTCTCAGGGGCTGCTGCTCAGGTCATCTTTAGTCCACAAAATTGTTTTGGTGACATTTGCTATGATTCTTTCTGCCTAGGTGTAGCACACACAGGTCAGGGGCATGTGGCCTCCTTAGGGACACTGACAGGAAGCAGGGCCTGGCCCCTCTTCCTCCAGAATCCATCAACCTACCTCTCTCCTATCCCAACAGCCCTGGGAACTAATATTCCATGTTTCTTCAAGATTCTCTGTGTCCATTAATCTTATTCCTTCTTACCTCCTTCACGCAGTCCCCAGTGTTCTTCTAAGTGTTTGGGATTTTGGAAAACAAAACCCCAGAAATATTCTCAGACTATTCTCTTTTTTCCCCTTGCCACATGCCTCTGCTGATGCATTGAATCCCACTTCTGACACCTGCTTTATTGGGGGTCAAACAAAAGGGAAAAATACAAGGAGAAAAGAAACATAGATTAGTATCTCTGAACATTCCTTTAGCAGGACAGTAATTTGGTATACTTCTCTTGTTCTCATTCATTTTCCTTTCTTTGAAAATAACTCCAGTGTATATATAAGCATGGGCTTCATATACATAAAACCCTGTCCCTGGACAGGGCTACTTAAATTGGGAATAGCATTCTGATCCAAGCTGGGCCAGTTGCAGAATTTCGAGTTGAGGGTTGAAGGGTGGCAGTGACTAAGAGTGAAAGAGTCAAGTCACAGAAAGTGCTCCAAGTGCAGCCCTGAGAACTGTCCCAGTGGCCTTTGGAAGTCTCTGCTTCCTATTTCTTCTTCTTGCTCTTGGCTTTCCTGCTCTTTTTATGATTTCATGAAATTGTCCATGAATTTCATGAAATTGGATATGCTTCTCTTTTTGTTAAGGTAGCCAAAATTAGTTTCAGTTGCTTGCATCCAAGAGTAATTTAAGAATTGTCCTTAGAATTACAAACGCAGAAAAACATGGTGACAAGGAAACTGAAACTCAGAACAGGCAAAGAGATAGTAAAATAGAATTTAGACATTTAGGGTGTGTTCATCTAATGACTTGACGTGACCATTGCAAGAATTATATTTGTAACCCTGGAACACGTTTTGGCCTTTTTTGAGGAGTCATTTTTAACTGTGCTCACAGCTTTGTAGTGGAAACTTTGACCCACTAAAGGACAGTCAGATGGTATACTGGGTTTTCAAGGACGAAAGTGTTTGCATTTGAGGACTTGTTGAAGAGACTAGGGTAGTTTAGTCAGGATGAGATGTCTTAGGAAACAGGACTGTCTTTCAGGTGTTTAAAGGACAAATGGATGGAAGAGAAGTTGAATTTACTCATTTCAGCTCCAGAAGTAAGAACAAGCCCCCATGAAAAGATATTAATGGAGATGGATTTTAACTCGAAATAAGGGATTTTTTTTTTTAAACATTTAGAGCTATATGACATTCTATGATTTCCTTGGGGGGTAGACAACAATATGCCATAGAAGAGTTCAAGTTGAGCTTGGATGTCCTTTCACAAAGGTTCAATGAAAGAGAGAATCCAGAATTGGGATGAAACAGATAACTTCTAAATTTCCTTTAAACCCAAGATTTCATCATTTTCCATATAAATATTACTAACTCCTCAACTAGAAAAATGCCAACACACATTTTGACAGAATGTAATAGGATTTAAAGCACTTTGCAAATACAGTTTTTATGAAAAATGTCTTCCTTTATTAAAAAAAAACAAAGCCCTGTAGGCTACAAACTATTATTGAAGGAAGACATTTTCAAAAAGTAAGGCAACAAAAATGTATTTTCTCTAAATGGCATTGACAGTGATTAACGGTTTCATTGCCAGGTGGTTCACTGAATTGAAAAAACTCTCTGTGATGTTAACACAATCATACAAAACCCAGGGAATAACCGAATTCCATTGTCTCTAAATTTCTAAGCTGTAAGAAACTGAGAAGATTCTTTGAATTATTTTAAGGAATAAATCAGAATCCAAACTCTTCTCCCAAACCTTTATAAATGAAAAGAATGTCACCAGAGCACATTCTATTAAACCTAAACAGATAGCTCAGATATTTTATCCACCACTCCCCAAAACACTCACACAAACTAGTCCCTTTCACAACTCTGGGACCGTTTGTGTATTTTCGATTATTGTTCTTAACTAGAGGGTAAGAACTAGGTTATTCTAGTTTATCATTTACATAGCAAGCAGATGTTGACACTCAGTAATCATGTCTTAAACAAGAAGGGACAAGGAAAGCCACTTAGTTTGAAATCCTGGTCTTACAGACTCCACCAGACAGAATCTGACATCATGAAGCTTTTCATAATCTCTTTCATAATCTCGTACTCTCCATGTAAAAACCTTTGAAAATGTAAACACACACATAACCATTCATTAGCTCTCTGCTCTGTTTATTTAAGTGGATTATATTTATAAAGAGCATTCAAAAGAATCCAGCCTCTTCTGTTTGCAAATTGGATTCTCAAGTCATCTTAAAGATACCATTCCTAACATAAGTAAAAAACATGCTTTCTACCTATTTTAAAGTCTAACTTGAAAGAAATATAATCATGAATGCAGGCTCTTGTAAAACCCTTTTAAAACTCATTTTTGGAAATATAAAAAAAATAGAAAAGTTACAAAGAAGAAAATAACAATGATTCATATTGCCACCAGGAAAAATGAAACTAAACCTTGGTATTTTCTCTCCCTTTATTTTAAGGAACACACTTTAGAAAATATCCTATATGTTGATTATCAAGATTTCAAATAAGGCAGAAGGTTATGAAGACGCCAGTTTTTAAAAAATCATCTCTTAACAATTTCCATCATTAAACTTAGTGAACTTCATTTCAGACATCTATCTATCTATTAGCATGGATGGATATTTAGGTAGAAATACTTTTATACAGTTGAATAGAGATGATGTGTATAATAAACATGATTAATTTTTAAAAATTTTTCAAGCAATTAAACAATTGAAACTAGAGTCAAACTTCAAATAAGTTTACCCCTTTTCAAGATACATTATTTCTTTTTTAAAAAAATCTCTCTATGGCTGAAGTGTCATAAAACTGTTAAGAAGCTGGAGTCCTTGTTATTAATTATATTATTGTTTTTATGAGCTTTCTTCCTCAGACAGTATCAATTGACTTCCTTTTTTGAAAGTTAACACTTCTGAAAGTTCCTCTCCGCCTCACCTCTGGAATGTTTTTAGGTGTTGTTATTATTTCTGCATTGTTCAGGTTATATATTCAATTTTGCTATGGAGATGTATTTTGAGAATTATTTAGTAGTGGCTCTGTGCTTAAATGATTGAAAGCATAAACCTTTGGGAGTGATATCTTTGTGTTTTACTTTCAGTTATTTTATCAACTGTCTGATAAACAACACCCGCTGACTTGACGCAATCATTCATCATCCCCCATATGTAGGGTCTCAAAAGCTGTGTAAACCATTATCACTCATCACTGAAAAGTTGTTGAGTACCAGTTGATGCTAAGCATTGCAGAATGCTGAAAATTCAGGGTTGGAGAGCTCATAGTCCCTACTTTCAGGAAGTGAGAGCAACCAAAGCGTTTTTAAAGTCCTAGTGTGTTGGATCCTTGAGAGCACTGCTGTTATTTTCTTAACATCAGAGCCCATCATGTGGCCTGGTATTCCTTGTGCTAAGTTGCTTCAGTCACGTCTGACTCTTTTCAAACCAATGGACTATAGCCTGCCAGGCTCCTCTGTCCATAGGATTCTCTAGACAAGAATACTGGAGAGGATCGCCATTTCCTTCTCCAGGAAATCTTCTCAACCCAGGGATCGAACCCTGGTCTCTTACCTCTCCTGCATTGGCAGTCGGGTTCTTTACCATTCTAGGCGCCACCTGGGAATCACCTGGTATTCCTTAGGCCTGCAATTAATACTTGTTCAATTCAGTGGGCCTTTTTGTGCCAGAAACTGTGGTTAAGTGTGTTATGAATTATATCTAATTTTGTCTTGACAGCAAACATATTAGGTAGGCTTTTATTGTCTTCATTTTGTAGATGAGGAAGCTGAGTCACAGAAATAATATCCCAAAGTTATACAACAGAGTTTAATTGTAGAACTCATTCTTTTTTCATGACACCTGGTCATTTATGTTGGAAGTCATAGAGGAAAGAGGCACATGAACTACTGGTTAGAGCTACTGATTATACTCATACCACTCAATGGGATGACATAGAGCAAGCTCATCCTCTTTCTTTAAAACACTTTATTTATTTATTTATGGCTGAGCTGGGTCTTTGTTGCTGCATACAGGCTTTCCCTAGTTGTGGTGAGCAGGGGCTACTCTTTAATTGTGGTGCTTGGGCTTCTCATTGTGGTGGCTTACTCTTGTTGCAAAGCACAGGCCCTAGGCACACGGGCTTCAATAGTTGCAGCATGTGGGCTTAGATGCCGCAAAGCACATGGAATCTTCCCAGACCAGGGATCCAACCTGAGTCCCCTCCACTGCAAGCTGGATTCTTAACCACTGGACCACCAGAGAAGTCTGCTCCTTCCATTCTTTAAGCCTCCGTTTTCTATCTGTGAAATAGGATTAAGGGTGGGAAGAGTAAATCAAATGATTCAGGCAAATGTTTAGCATAATACTTGTCACAGGTGCTCAAGAAAGAGTAGCATTTCATATTATGTCTACAACGTGCTATGCAAGTTCAAAGGAAGGAATCATTTTTCCCCCTGGATTTTCAGGGGAGGAGACACTCATACTTGGGATGTACTGGCAGCATAGGCATTCATCTGGGCAGAGGTAGATGGAGTCTTAGCAGAAAGAAAAACATGAAACAGAACTGGAGGGTGGGATGTTTCAAGAGAACAGCATTGAAACATGTATATTATCCAGGGTGAAACAGATCACCAGCCCAGGTTGGATGCATGAGACAAGTGCTCGGGCCTGGTGCACTGGGAAGACCCAGAGGGAGTGGGTAGAGAAGGAGGTGGGAGGGGGGATCGGGTTGGGGAATACATGTAAAACCATGGCTGATTCATGTCAATGTGTGACAAAACCCACTACAATATTGTAAAGTAATTAGCCTCCAACTAATAAAAAAAAATGAAAAAAAAAAAAAGAAACAAACAGGACTGGAGATCCTGCTGAGTATTTGCATTCCTGTATTCAACTCCGGAAACTTCCTTCCTTCACTTGTACGTCTCGGGAGCATCCAAACAGGAGTATCTGTGTTTAGAAAGGCTGACTTGCAAATAGAGCATCATATCTTACTGGACCATCTTCCCAGGGAGAATTAGTCAGTGTCTGACCGCTCGGAGGAAATGTGAGTTGACGGGGCATTTTTAGGCCTATTGGTCCAGGAGGCCAGGGGCCATCCCAGGCCAGCTTAAGAGTGCTTGATGGTCCTCAGAAGAATATCCGCCTGTCAGACATTCTAGAAGTGTTTCTCACCCTTGTTTTCATTCTTTCTCCATTAGACTTGTCTATAATTGCTGTCCCCACCCCCACCATGAAATGTTAATAGCACAGATAACTGCATCTCAGGTTATGTGCTGAGTGTTCATCCTACTTCATACATAAAAAGAGTAAGATTTTTGACCCTTTCCCCAAGAACCAACTTGTATGAAACAGACTTCAGAGGGCCTTCTCAGGAAAGCTGCTGATCTGGAGCTGACCCTGAACGTGAAAGTTCTAACTGCTGTGCCTCCAAATAGCCACTTTTTTTTTTTTTATTACGCTTTCCGTTGCACTTCTGCAATGAGCCCTTCTAGAAAAATAGTGTGGGCTACGGCACCAGCTTCCCAACTGGTTTCTCTCTGTCCGTGTTTCCTTGCCTGCCCTTTTACAGTCAGTTTATGGAATAGCAGCCCAAGTGACCTTTTAAAAATGTAATGAGATCGTGTCTGTCCTCTGCTTTAAACTCTCAAATACATTCCCACTGGACAAAGAATAAAATTTGGACTTTATATCATGGCCCCCAAAGTCAGCCTGGTCTCCCTCCAAGCGCTCCGGTCTCTCTCGCGCCAGCCTGCATGCCAGGGAGGATGCCCTGTGGACAGACAGACGCTGTCGGGTACAGAGGCACAGGTGTTGGCAGTGACAAGCTCTCGGTGTGTGTCAGTGACCGCTGAGAGGGTGTGGGTGAGGATACGGGTAAGCAGGGACAGTCGTGGATACAACACCGGAAGGGCAGAGAGAAGGGGATTTGTGTGCTCAGGGAAGTCAAGAAAGACTTCTCAGAACCAGTGACAGTAATGGAACTGCGACATGAAAGATGATTACACATTAATTGGGTGATAGAGGATGGTGGTCGTGGTCTGAGCGGAAGGAACAGCATGCTCAGAGCCCCACAATGGGAGGGAGTGGGCAGCGTGTGAGCCACTGGAAGGGAACTGTGGCTGCAGCAGGATTTGAGATGCCGCTGCAGAAATAGGCAGGGTCCCCGTCACATAGGCATCTCCAGGCATGTTAAGGACTGCAGTTTGTCTTAAGAGGGAGATTGCCACTGGGGGGTTTTGACTGTGTGACTAGTTGAGGAGGAGACAGGTCAGATTTCATTTTGAAAAGATTACTCTCGTTGCAGTGTGAGCATAGACCAGTCAGGAGGCACTGTGGTGGGAGCGTGGCAAACTGGTGCAGGTTTGCCCGGGGACCTGGCTGGGTTTATCACTGAAAGGCCTGCATCCAGGAAGTTCTCCAGTTAAAGGCAAGCCTGCCTGGTTCGTCACCCAGTGCTGGGTAGTCATTCAGGTGAGAGATTACGATGGTCTCATGAATGATGCAGGAGCATGTCTTCCGTGGACCCACATTAGAAGCAAAAGGGTCAGTACAATGAATCCCTATTTCTGAAAGCCCCTTCGAATTGGCCTCCTTAAATATACGGGCAGCACAGCAGTACACACACTTGCCTCAGGTGCAAATTGCTGTAGGTGAGCCTTGATTATTTTTCCTATACAGGCTGGGTGGCATCACATTTTTGACATCTCAAAGCCTGGAGCCTGCCCAAGCGAAGGTCGATAGAGGTAAGAAGGGGGACTCAAGTCATTGCCACACCTTGAACCTCTGCTCATGATCAAGCCACCCCCTGTCCCCAGACTTCTGTGCTGTCTCTTCACCCCCAGCTTCCCGATTCCAGCTGAGCTTTCCAGCCTATACTGTTAGGCCCCCAATGCCACTGAAACCAGCTTTCTGACCACGCTGTACTGCCGTGCATTTTGAGGGTTCCGAAGTGCACCCTAAATAGAGTTAATAGCTCCATGCTGAGACGTCAAAGCTGCTTCCCCCATCCCCTTAGCTTAATCTTCCTACTTTTTGTAGTCCCCAGAGGCAGAAGGTGTTTGTTACTAACTCGTCCGAGAGAACTGAGGGAAGACTCGGTTGACTGACTACTCCTGCTCTCACTATCAATGGCTAACTGGGCCCACTGTGTGCCAGGCACTGTTTTTAAATGCTTCACATACATAGTTATTAATATTTGTATTAATAAAGAGATTACTCACTGGAGAGACTTTTGCTGAGTACCCATGGTTTTCTAGTCAATTGCTCAAGGACAGGTTTTCTAGTCAATTGTAACCGGCAACAAAGCTCCTCTTTTCATGGTAGCTATCTGCTGCAGTGTGTGGGGAGAGACTGAGTAGCTGATGAATATGTAATGTGGCAGATGGTAAGTTCCACGGGACAGAGGCATTCGGGTGAGGACTGGAGAGTGACATTGGCCGTGGGCACTTTTTCATGTCAAATAACCTAGGAAGCCTTTTCTTGAGGTGTCATTTCAGCAGATCCCTGTAGGCAGCCAGAGACTGAGTCACAAAGATTCCGGAAAATTTTGTGCAAAGGGAGAAACAACAATATATATACTATATGTATATATACACATATACATATCTATCTATCTATCTATCTATAAACCATATAGCATCTATATATGGTTTGTGGTGAAATTCTGAAATCACACCTTTTATTTTTCTCTCAGGCACTAGTCAAGGTTTCATAAATACATTTTCCCCTTTGTTTAAAATCTTGGAGTATTTTTAAAAAAATTTCTTTTATTCATTTTTTATATTTCCTACTATCACTTTGATCTTTAATGGAAATTTTGGTACTAACTAATCTTTTACTCTCTAATTTGACTTTTTGTATTTTTCATATTTTTCTCTCCTTGATATACATTTTAATGATGGAAGCCAATTTTGTTCCTTTTAATGATTTTTTTGGTTCATTTTAAATGTTGTATTTGATGGAAAGTAAAACTCAAGCCATAATTGATGTTTAATTATGGCTAGAAAAGTAATATGCTTGAATTTCCAGGCAGACATAGTTTGGACCTGTGTTTCCAAATAATGATGCTTTTGTCTACTGTTGACTGAATGTCTGCCATCTTTCAAGCGTGTGCTATAGGGAATACAGAGATGGTGATGATGACAGTCCCTTCCCTTAGGGAGCTTTTGATCAAACAGGAAAAATAAGTCACAGAAGGTCAGTTGGCCATCAGAGGCAGTGTGTGTTGGGAGTCTTTTCCTGGATAACATGGGTTTGGAACACAAAATAATAGCTATTACTTTTATAGTCCCTGCTAAGTATCAGACACCCAGTTCTCACTGCTGATAGGTCTATCAGGTGTCATTATTACCTGTATTTTAGGGATGAGATATTGAAGTACATAGAGATGACATAGCTAAGGTCGCTATGCTAGGTGGAAGAGCTGGAATTTGAACCAAGGTCGTATTCATCCTACAGTTGTGCAAAGGAAGGGATGCCTTGACCCTCAGAGAGATGAGGCAAGGAGCCTACGGACATCTGAAGTCTGAGTTCATGGGTACCATTGGGATTAAGCTAAACATTCTGACAGAGGAGGCTAAACAGATTTGAGCCCCAGTGCAGAGCATGGAGGCATCATAGGTTGGTAAGAGCATGAGAAGGGTCTCAAGTTGAAGATTTTTTCCTTTGTGCATGGGCCAGGAGGGAGCAATCAAAGCACCTCTTCAGATGGTAGTTGTTAAGTGTCAATCAAGGGTTTGGACCACAGGAGAAAAGGCTGTGGTAGTGCTGAGGTGGAGAGATCACTGTGTCCTGGGTCTCACTCAAGCAAATAATGAATTTTCTTTTCTAATAGAGGTGGAAATAATGAGCCTTGATTAATTCATCTGTTTTTCACCCATGTTAATTTTCAGTTTTACTTGTTTCCTACACTTCACTTGCTTTCTTTCTGGGTCTTGCATTACTGATGAAAGTTTGGTTCTTTTGTGAATCTCTCATACCATTTCCTTTACCTGCTTCCACCCCTTATTGTCCTGCGGTATCTTTGGTTCCAGAAGTCTAGGTTCTGATCCCACGTGTGCCCTGAATTTACTCTACCTAGAAAAGTAATTTGGAGAGTGGACTCCATTTCTCTGCAGAAGGGGCTATAGAACTGCACTGAAAATAGAATAAAAAGCTGTTTTACAGATGGAGACATTAAGGTGCAGAGAGGCTAAGTGACTTTCAGAAGGTCATTGTTTTAGCAACTGGCAGAGCTGGAGTTGAGCCCAAGCCTTCTGACTTTGAATTCATTGTTTTTCCTTCGGTTTGCGCTGCTCGGGTGGAAACTTTCTCATGTGAAGGTTGATGAGTCCTGGATCAGTCATACTATGCGGTGAGTGCTCATATCCTATGACTTAAGAAGACGAATTAGTGAATGAGTGGGTCTCATTCAGAAGAATGAGACTTGGTGTCCCTAGTTAGTCCCGTAAGGGATTTTCAGAGCCCCTCTGGGAAAAAACCATCTCTGGTCAAATCCCATCTCAGCCCCTTACCAGCTGTGTGACTCTTAGCAAATTACTTACCCTCTCTGTGACTCAGGTTCAGGTGGCTCAGTGGTAAAGAGTCCCTCTGCAAATTCAGGGGACTTGGTTTTGATCCCTGGATTGGGAAGATCCCCTGGAGGAGGAAATGACAACCCATTCCAGTATTCCTGCCTGGAGAATCCCATGGACAGACTATACCTGCACATGACATGATCTTCATTATAGAACAGGGATAAATAATAGTAACTACCTCATAGACTTTTTTGTGTGTGTGAAAGCAAATGTGTTAAAACAGGTAAAAGCTCTAAGAAGAGTGCCCAACGTGGGGTGAGTGATCCCTAAACAAGCAATCACCTACTTAATGAACTATTTAAAGAACTAAAGCTGTTTACCTTAGGTATCTAAAGTTTTTGTTTGGGAACTAAAGCTTAGAAATATTCTGGGTACTCAGAAGTTGTGTCTTAGCTGCAGATAATAGCTTTAGGATTTTGTCAGTGCTGGGGAGACCTCTGACCAAATCACCCCCTCTTCTATATAAGTGAAGCTGAATTCCCTATATTGGCTCCATGGCCTGTCATTCCCTTTGACAGGACGGTGCCACAAATGAAAATACTCCTGTGATGGCTAACTCATGTCATCAAAAGCTGAATGATTTCTATCTGGTCATATGTTGAAAGTAACTTTTCTTAGGGGCAGCAGAGAGAATGTGTTACCAGCAAGGTGAAGGGAAGTAGAGGAGGTTGGTTAGAGGTGCCAAAGACAAATTCTCCATCTAGAAAAGTGAAGAAGAAAATGCTTGACATATAGTTGGCCTTCAAGGAACAACTTTTAAATGGGAAATGTGCCGTTTGCTCTGGCCCTCCAGCCAGGTATTTCTGTCAAACCTCTCTCAGCAAGGTCCATTTATCTCTCACATCTGATCAGATAAATTGCTTGCTTAAAAAGACTATGCATGTGAGATTTGTTCAAAAAGTATGAGACATTATGGGATTTTATTGCATTGTAGCCTCAGTTCAACTCTGACAGTCATAAACAAACATTTCAGTTGGGGCAGGACTTCTCATTTGAGGAGGATGCTATATGGGTGAGAATTTCTTGATTCTTTATATATATATATATATATATATATATATATATATATATATAATCTTGTTTATTTATTTTTGGCTGCAATGGGTCTTTGTTACTTTGCCTGGGCTTTCTCCAGTTGCAGCCAGCGGGGCCTTCTCTTGTTGCGGAGCACAGGCTTAGACACGAAGGCTTAAGTATTTGTGGCACATGGCTTGGTAGTAGCGATGTATGGGCTTAGTTGCCCCGCGGCATGTGGAATCTCCCTGGACCAGGGACTGAACTGTCTCCTGCATTGGCAGGTGGATTCCTATCCATTGTGCCACCAGGGAAGTCCTGATTCCTTTCATATCTGTGGGACAGTACTGCTATGTGTGTGTGTCTGGGTTGGGGCTGGGGTAGAGAGTGTAGGTATTGTCAGAGCTTCTCTGCTTTGATGTGTACTAAATTTTGACCTCATTGGGGCCATACTTTTGGTTTCCAGTTTCCAGGCCAGCAGATATACAGCAAGCTCTATGTGAAGTATCTAAGCTTAGCCTTTGAGGACTCCTTTCTTTATTTAAAAAGAAAAGAAAGAGGAAAAGATGTGGCAAAATAAGGGTGACCTGCCTTCTTAAATTTCTTGTGAAAAGAAATAATGAAGAAATATAAAGCACTGAGAAGATTGAGGAACTTTCTTCTACAATGTCGGTTTCCTCCCTATAAGTAACCACCTAGGCAACCTCTATGACTGAGACTCTAGTCCTTAAAAAATACTTCTTTCCTCTGAATGGAATCTAGTTTTATTTTATATTTTATTAATTTATTTATTTGTGGTTGTGCTGGGTCATTACTGCATGGGATTTTTTCTAGTTGCAGTGAGTGGGGGCTTCTCATTGCTGTGGCTTCCCTTGTTGCAGAACACAGGCTCTAGGGCACATGGGCCTCATCAGTTGCAGTTCCCATGCTCTGGAGCACACACTCAGTAGTTGTGGAGTTGTGGCACACGGACTTCGTTGCTCTGTGGCATGTGGGATCTTCCCAGACCAGGGATCAAACCCATGTCTCCTGCATTGGCGGCTGGATTCTTTACCACTGAGCCACCAGGGAAGCCCCAGGAATCTAGTTTTATTAATTAAACTTGATGTGTGGTAGGAAAAATTCTCTCCATCTGAAAGACCTGCTCAGATTCATGGGCTCCCGATCTAGCTCCATGGGACAGTTCCCAGAGTTTGAAACAGAAATCACAGTGGAATCAAACCATTACACTTTGCTTTTGGAAAAACTACAGTGTGGAATGTGGAAATATTTCTGATTGCCCACATTCCATAAGTCCAAATATGGGTCAGTCGTACACAGGGATGTTGTCATTGATAATGTTCATATCATAGGGGAGCTGGAACATGAAAAACTATTACACCTGTATTTGCTCATTTGATCTTGAGCCTCCCAGGAATCTAGACACAGTAGATTGATCCCTCAAATACTGATAGATAAAAATTATCAAAAATTCTGGGTTTTATGGAGTTCAGTGATCTAATTAACTGAACCAAGAAAATTTTAATAATTATTGGGATCAATTATTTTTGTTGGGAATGAAAATTTTATGATATGGAATATTATGGAACATAAATTAAGAGATCAAAGACTCTTTGTCTTTCCAAGAAGAGTATGTACCATAACATATTCAAAAAATTATACTAGCTTGGGATGGAAGTGTTCTGAATTCCAACTCATCCAAGCACCTAGGTATCATGGAGGTAAAACCAAGAGGAGCTGGTAATGGATTGAACTCTGAGAGGGGGCAGATATTAAGGAAGACTAATAGGTCTGTGGAACTGGATAGATAGTGGTTAATAATTTCCTCAGAATCTCCATCAAATAGTCATCAACATTCACTTAAAAATGTCCAGTTATAGCAAACCTTTCAAAGAAACCCATTCCATTTGGATGACTGATTTTCTTCTCTTTGCGGTGGAAGTCATGTTTATCATTGCATTTTGTCTATTTCTTATTCTTTTTTGTGCCCCTTATTCTTCAAATTGTGTGGAGGCCATCACTTGTTTATGGGTTGAAGTCGAGCCGCATTAATAATAACACCTTACTATGATCAATCTTAGTTTTTGCTGTTTACATAGGACTTCATCCACCTCTTTAAACTTCACATTATTTCCTGGAGCTTCATGTGTGCTCAGCCATCGGACTAGTCATCTGTCCTCCACCCTTGTCCTCACTGCACCTTGTCTTTATTTTGGCCTCTCCTGAAGGAACCCTCTGTTAAAATGACACCCCGTTGAGCACAATAGTTTTCTGTGGTGGTCTTGTTAAGTTCCCAGGACACCAAAGGAGATGATGCATGGGAAAGAACAGCTCCTTCTCTACCCCTGGCCATGCTTTCTAACCTGGGCCCTGAAGCAGCAATGCTTGGTTTCATAGTCTTACAAAGTCTTTTATGAACACAAGAAATTTTCCTACCTTTTTTCCTCTGTGTGTGTCAGATATTGTCCTTTTCTGTCCATTGTTCTCTTCTTTCTCTATCTCCACCTATCCCTTACCCACAATTTCCCCTCTCTCTCCAGATTACTGCAACTAAATAGGTCCCTTTCATGCCTCTTGTCCTTCCAATCCCCAAAACTTCTTCTGTATATCTATACATATAATAAACTCATGAAGGATTCCTTGTCTGTGTTTCATAAAAAGGTATCCCAGGCCAGTGCAGGTAGGTCACTCTGCTACATGACAGCTTTAGACTGGTGTTCTTCAGCTGCTCCATCATTTTCCTGTGGGATATACGATGTTGTTCTTTTATTGAAAAATCTCTGGGAAAGTCATCCTTGTACTATCTGCATTATTTCAGTGATGTGACTCCCCACCCCCACCCTATTCTGTTCCTCCTCAAAGTCACAATCATTCATTCTCCATCCTTTATATTTTTCTCCAGCTTTATTTAAATGATTTGCTTTCTGTTTCCCTTTTCCACATGTTTGATATCCTTTCTAATAAGCTGGAGGATTGAGAGTCAGTCTTCAAGCCCCTGCTACTTGAATTTTCTGTACTGAAAGGACTGTGGACTTGTGTTGAAGCCCAACTCTACTATGTCCTTCTGTGAACTTCATTTATTATGATGTATAAAATGAAAAACAACAACCTTATGAGGCAGGACATAATTGCTAGAGTTAAATGAGATAACAAAGGCAGAATTTCTAATTCAGTATCAAACCACATAACCAATATCAGTCTCCTTCCCTTCCCCATCCCATCGCTTGGTGACAAGTTGCACTGTGTTGTGTACTGGCTGTGGTCCATCACTGCTTGCTGATCCACATAACACTCCTGCAATGCCTTCTCATCTTACCATCCTCCTTCCAGGCTACTCAGTATACCAGTGGCCTCTGCATCAAGTTTGCCATGGAACCTAGAGTTAGTATGTGTCTTGATTCTTTGGCCTTTGTACCTTAGTTGTTGTTATTGTTGAGTCACCAAGTCATGTCTGACTCTTCTGTGAACCCATGTACTGTAGCCCTCCAGGCTCCTCTGTCCATGGGATTTCCCAGGCAGGAATACAGGAGCAGGTTGCCATTGCCTTTGCCAGGGGACCTTCCTGACCCAGTGATTGAACTCACGTCTCTTGCTTGGCCGGAGGGTTCTTTACCTGGGAAGCCTAGGTGTATCATTCATATCGCCCATTTGAATCACTGTGTTTTGCACACTATGCAAATCCATGCAATGTGATGACAGCTAGTGATATTAACAGACAGTTGTATACATGACCACATGTCTAACTTTATTTGTGAATGTGTTCATCGTACAGATTTTACGGAAACACCTTAGAATTGAAGAAGAACTACCTGTTGTTAAGGTTATAAGAGTGACATTTTGA